>NC_056733.1:179649910-179927410 GCF_019279795.1 Protopterus annectens
GGAAAATTAGCACCTTTTGCTCAAAATTGGCAGTTAATAACCCAGGAAAAGTGGGTACTGAACATCGTATCACAGGGATACAGATTCCATTTCCACACTCTGCCAGTGACAAATGGTTGGCTAGACCTGCCAAAAAAACAATGGGCAGACGCACAGAAACAGGTTACATCCCTCATGGATATGGGGGCCATTCAGACAGTACCAGAACAGGAAAAAGCACAAGGTTTTTACTCGACTGTTCTTGGTACCCAGAAAGGACAAGGCCTGGTGGCCAATACTGGATTTATCGATTTTGAACACATACCTGGACATTCCAAAATTCAAAATGCTCACTCTGCAACAGCTTCTGCCCATGCTGGGCAAGAATGCTTGGCTGGTGACTTCAGACTTAAAAGAGGCATACCTGCATGTCCCAGTAAGACAGTCATGCAGAAGATACCTCAGATTCAAGGCTGGCTTAATGCATTACCAATTCTCTGCACTGCCCATTGGCTTATCTACTGCACCCAGGGTCTTTACAAAGTGCCTGGCACCAGTAATTGCATTTTGCAGACAAAGAAGTATTCAAATATATCCTTACTTGGACGACTGTCTCATTCAAGTAGTGAACAAGGACACTCTTCTATGACACCTGGCGTTTGTGAAAAGGCTTCTAGCATGCCTAGGGTATGCAATAAACGAAAAGAAATCACAACTGGTACCCTCTCAAAAGATAATATTCCTGGGTGCAAGCTTGCATACAACTGCCAAGATGGCTTATCTCACTCTAGACAAACAAAGGCAACTGACTACTTACTTCAAACTGATGGCAACAAAAACCCAGTCTTCTGCAAGACAAATTCTGCATGGCATCCTGCATCCTACTAATTCCATATGCAAGACTGCATTTGAGGAAACTTCAATGGTAACTAAAAAGTTTATGGAGTCAACATTCACACAGTCTGAAAACAATGATTCCTCTCATCCCCTGCCTGCAACAGGAGTTTCTATGGTGGGTAAACGCCTGTCACCAAACCATGGGATGGCCCTTTACTCTACCCTCTGCCAGACAAACCTTAACAACAGACGCATCAGATTATGCCTGGGGGGCCCACATGGCAGGAAGATGCATTCAGGGCATATGGGCTCCAAATCAAATGCATCTACATATCAACCATAAAGAGATGCTAGCTGTTCAAAATGCGCCAATAGCCTTCAAGGACTTACTTCATCCAGGACAACTACTGATAAAGACGGACAACACCACAGTCATGTGGTATATAAACAAGCAAGGGGGCACACACTCATACCCTCTTTGCAGATTAGCCATGACACTGTGGGACACAGCTTTGACCTACCAAATAAATCTGCAAGCTCAATTCCTGCCAGGAAAACAGAATACTCTGGCAGACGATTTAAGCAGAAACCTGATGGATCCTTACGAGTGGAAACTAAATCCACAAATATTCAGCATGATAACAGAGAAATGGGGGAGCCCAGACATAGATCTATTTGCCTCTCCTCAAAATTTTCAATTGAAAAGATTCTGCACAAGGACTTATCACAGCCAAGCATGGAAAGTAGATGCCCTATCCTTCAGTTGGAAAAACCTGTCAGTTTACGCCTTTCCTCCTCTGCCTCTTCTACCCAAGGTCCTCCTAAAAGTCAGACAAGAGAAGCCAAAGATGATATTAATTGCCCCGGACTGGCCCCGCCAATACTGGTACCCAATCCTAAGGAACTTGTCCCAATATCCAGCTTGGACCTTGCCTCAAAGACCACAACTACTGTCCCAGCAAAACAATCAGATCCTGCACAATCAACTACAGACTCTGAACCTGGCAGCATGGCTAATAATGTAATCATACGAATGACACCTCTCATTAAAGCTGTGATGGATGTCATTTTGGAAGCCAGAAGGCTTAGTACTAGAAAATCTTATGCTGACAAATGGAAGAGATTCTGTGCTTGGAATCAAGCACAAAGAACAGATACAGTAGAACCACATATTCCTCAGATATTACAACACTTAACTGATATGCTTGACAAAGGCCTATCTTTCTCATCAATCAAAATCCATGCCTCTGCCATTTCGGCTCATTACAATATAGAGCCACCTATCTTTTCTCATCCTTTACTAAAGCAGAATCTTAGAAGAGCCAAAAACCTAAGGCCTCCTAGAAGATCACCATTACCTGCATGGGACCTCAATTAGGTGTTGGAAAAGCTCACCCTGCCTCCATTTGAACCAGCCGCTACCGCTGACATAAAGTTTTTATCATGGAAGACAGCTCTGCTACTAGCAATTACTTCAGCAAGAAGAGTTTCAGAGCTACAGGCCCTCATGGCTGTAGAGCCTTTTATCATATTTTACGCAGACAGGGTGTCTCTGAGGACAAATCCTACTTTTATGCCTAAGGTGGTTTCCAGTGTGGCTCTTAACCAAACTATTCATCTGCCAACTTTTTATCCACATCCACAGAACAAAGGGAAGAGAATTCTGCATTCCCTGGACATACACAGACAACTAAGATTCTACTTGAGCAGGACAAAAGCTCTAAGAAAAACTGAGCAATTACTAGTGTCATATGCTGCAGGATCAGAGGGAAAGGCTATCTGAAAGCAGACAGTTTCAAAGTGGATAAGCCATTGCATCCGTTTCTGCTACTTACACCATGGTAAACCTGTGACCAAGGGCATTAGGTCTCATTCCACCAGAGCTGCAGCAACTTCAGCAGCCTTTCTCAGAGGAGTACCAACCACAGACATTCTAGAGGCTGCTACTTGGAGTTCTGTTCACACCTTTACAAAGCATTACCATTTGCCTCTCTACTCTAAGTCCAGGACAGACTTTGTCACTGCAGTGCTACAGGGCCTTATAGCCACACCTAATGCTGTTTAGCTCCAGCCTCCCAACCATAGCTTTGGGATTCTACCCAAATGTAATGACTGCAACAGTGAAACATGAAGAACATAGTACAGTTGTATACACTTATCAAAAATGTAGATGTTCGAGTGTATTCACTGTTGCAGTCCAGGTTACCCTCCCGCCATCCCCCTGTCATTCGACTGTTTATCTTTCCTTCTCTATCTTCTACAACCTATGTGGTGTATTTGCTTGTACATGAAGGTAAAGTTTATATTGATGCATATATATATATATATATATATATATATATATATATATATATATATATACATGCATATATATATATATATATATACATATATATATATATATATATATATATATATATATATATATATATATATATATATATATATATATATATATATATATATATATATATATAGTATTGCTACCTTTTTGGGGGCACCTGACATCGGGGGGCAAGAAAAACTAAAGAAAATGGCGTCGGCTGCATGTTTTATACCCCTGATGACCTGACGTCATGAAAGAGGAGACAGCAACTGACGCAGGACCCAAGACTTTGGAATTCAGGCCGACTGAGGGCAACCTGCCAGCAGATTACCCAAATGTAATGACTGCAACAGTGAATACACTCGAACATCTACATTTACGGTAAGTGTACACAACTGTACTTTTCTTATTTTGATGCTAACAATCTTAAAAAACAGCTATTGTTTAAAGAGGCTGTTTATATTTTAAAGTTTGGCACTTTATACCCTCATGGGTTAAATGAAGAAATGAATTGGAGAGTATTAATTTAATTATTTTATTGTTTCATTTTATTGGTTTAGAATCTTTTTTAAGTGGATAATTAATTAATTACTTAATTATTGCCTGTTGTTTTTTTATATAAAATATATGTGTTTCTATGGGTTTTTACTCCTTGAAGGCTATGGCCGAGACGTCAGAGAAAAATAACTTGCTACAATAAAACTTGTGGATCACTCTTTGGTTGTATTTTGCTGCTTTCTGGTGCTTAGTGGTTGCTGTTGTTTGTTCTGCCTTTGCTGCCCAGGTTTCTGTACCATACGGTAGTATTGGTCACACCACTGTCTTGTACACCTTACTTTTCAGCTTCTTTGGCATTCTTCTGTCATAGACTACACCTGATACTCTATGCCAGTTGGCTGCAGCCCCTCTGACTCTAGCTTTGACCTCTTCATTCAGACTACCCTTCTCCTCAACTACTCCTCCCAGATACTTGAAGCTGTTTACCTGTTCCACTATCTTCCCTTCTATCTCTATTCTCAGCTTCTTCTGATTTCCCCAATTTCCTGACATTACCACCATCTTATCTGTGCTTAGTTTCATCCCATGTGCCTTCAGATTTGCATTCCATTCTCCTATCCTTTGCTGAAGTTCTAGCTCAGAATCTGCCTGTACTGCCACATCATCTGCATACAGCAGCTGTGTTGATCCGTCCCCTCCAACCTCTTTGCTAATGTAACTTTATCTCCGTACATCAATTCCAAATTTTTCTTTCTAACAAATAGTTTTAAATCTATAAGAACTTTACTGGTATTACTTTTATTATTATGTACAAATTTAAGTCCCTTCATAAACAGGTTGAAATATCTAAATATCTAACATCTAATTCCAAGTTACTATATTTATAAATATTATAGTTTTGAAAAGACCAAACATATCCTTTCTGTAGAATTGTAACCTTATTCTCCTCACTGTAATGTAAAATTACCCGTTCACTTATCCCCCCCCAATGAAATGGTAATAAACTGCTGGTTTGTTCTTTATTCTCTCGGACCTTCTTAAGTGGGGAAACTCTAAAGGGTCATTTAGGTCCAGGTTAAAGTCTTCTTCATCAAAATAATTGTTTGAAACACTTTTATCATTGTAAAATGTTCTATTATCATGAGTCTGATTATACATACATTTATCATTCTTATTCTGACCTAGCTCAAAATCTCCTTTCACTGCCCAATACTGCTTCCCATTTCTCCATTTTGGCTTGGGATAACTATTATTTTCCTTATATTCCATAACATCCCTTCATATTTTCCATTTTTTTCGCTTAGCAATCAGCACACACTTATCTTTTTCCTTATCTGAAAATATTTTTCTTTTTCTTCCTCAACAGAAAACAACAAGTCATCCACTATTTTCTTATTCACACTATCAATTTTGTGAAACAATTTTTCCATTTCCATCTCATTTTCTTTAATACTTATTTTCATTATTCCAAAACCACAATTATCAAATACTTTAATTAATTATTTAAAACTCTGTGAGTTTTCTCTAATATTATTTGGATATTTATATACCCTTAACCCTTTCTGTACTATTTCCATCTGCAAACACTTAAGATACTTATTATCTAAATCAAGCAATTCATATTTAAGCATAAATTCATACATCAGCTCTAAATTGTGTTGGTATGCTTTATCCTCATCTACAGTAACATTATGGCCATTACTAATATTAATTTAGGTTGGAAAAAAGTTTACACATATTTAGAGAGGTTCTTACCTCTTGCTCTACTATAAATTCAAAATGAACTCTTGCTCTACTATAAATTAAAAAAAATGTCAACTGTGGATGCAAACTAAGAGATGCTAGGTTACAAGTAACATGGATTTCTTTGCAAAAGACTGCATTCCCTTTCATGTTTTTAAGTATTGGTCAGCAGTTGACAGCAGAGTAATGTCTAATGGATCCTTTCCATCTCAATTTTAAAGGTTAAGAATATAACATATATATCTATATGTTTTTTAAAAAACATTTTTCTGAGTTTTAGTATGATAATATTCTAAACGTTTTTTGTTTTAGTAAAAATGTTTGAGATTGTATTTAATGTAAAGTTTTTTAAATGTTGTTAACTGGGTAGGATAATTGATTGGTTGCTTTCTTTCTGGGAGTGTATAAAATAATTTGTTGGATGGTAAACTCTTTTAATCTGATGAAGTTCAACATAGAACGAAAAACTCAGTGATAAAGTTAAAGCATTTTATTGTTTTATTCATTCTGTGGTACTCTGTGTATAATTAATTACCTTGCTTGGACGTTCTGAGTGTTCCTACTGTCTAATTCACTGTTTCTGAGAATGAATAGAGGCAAGATTTAAACCTTGTGAGTTCTTCTCTGATAAGTTGTGTTTGAACAGAGGAACCAGGCAGGGGTGTCCACTTTTCCCTTTGTTGTTTGCTTTATATTGAGAGCCACTGACAAATAAAATAAAGGAATCAGAAATGCAAGGATATAATTGGTAAGGCACTCAAGAAAAGTTGACTTTATTTGCAGATGATATTATTTTGTACCTGATAAATCTAGAAAAGGATATCCTGATGTTGTGGAACATTTTGAGACTGTTTCAGGTATTTTTGGGATATGAAATTAATGAAGATAAAACCATGGCTCTAGCTGTAAATTGTACTAACACACAAATTAATTCAGCAATAGTCATATTTATGGGAATATGATAAGATAAGTATTTAGGAGTATGGATTAAATGTCTTCTGTTATGGCAGTAAAGGATACGGGGAAGAGACTGAACAAAAGATAATATAGAAACTGGAAGCTGTTGTTTATGGATATGGTTAGTAAGATACAAGCAAGGAAAATGTTTTTAGTCCCTTTATTTTTATACATAGGTCAGGCATATTTTTATCAACCAGAGGAAATGTTGTTGACAGTAATTAATAGAGAGTTAAAGGAGTTTGTCTGCCAGGGGAAGAAGGCAAGAGTTAAGTGGGATATGTTGATCCTTCCAGTAGAATCAGGTGGTTTAAGATTACTTAATTTGGAGGGATATTTTAGAGGTACACAGTTAAGGATCATATACATAGCACAAATAGAAGGCTATAATTCAAACTGGAAAGGGATGATGCTGAAGCGGGGGGGGGGGGAGTTCACAAAATAGAGAAAGTGGCATTTTGGATGCAGCTGTATAAGTCGAATAACAACCATACAGAAAGTTATATTCATAAAGTAGTGTAGAAAGTATAATTCAGAAAGAAGATTATGCCCGTAGACATGACTGCAAGTAAGAATACAGAGAATAGGTAAGAGTGAGCTGCAATTTACTGGAGAAAACTGGCAAAGAAAGCAAGGTATTTGGAGCAAATAGCTAGACAGTTGAGATAATGGAGTGGGATCAGGCCAAAAAGATGTTTACACTACAGGCTAGAGCCTGCCTTCTCTATCAGGAATTGATATCAGAGTCTAGGCAAAGAGATAGATATAGTGGAATTATGAAAAACATGTACTATTAAGAGTTTTTATTTGAATCTAGAACAGAATCTACTGTTAGTACTGTGTATACAATATTGCATGATAACTATAAAAATTAATCAGAGGAGGTTAGAAAACATTGGGAAGACTGGAAAAACAATTTAAATTGGATCAATGGGAGGGCATATGTATGGCTCCCAAGTATGCAACAAAATCTTGGAGGTGTAAAATCTTTGCTTGGAAGTGTTTGTGTAGATATTTTTATATCTCAAGGAGACTTCAAAGAATTTTTCCTCAAGTAAATAGCAAATGCAGAGGTGCGATGGGGAAGAAAGAGGTAACAGGAAACAGTGTAAATGAGTTGGCAGATTTTAAAAATTCCATACATAGTACTGTCCCAGAAATACTAGTTGTGCAAATGTCTGTAATTAAGGAAATTATTATTTTGAGCTGGGACGCAGGATGCAAATTGCCTGTACATAATAATGCCTTACGTTTAATTCTGTTGATGGCCAAAAAGCAATAACTAGAAAAATGGAAATCAAAGACTAAACCAATTGTATTTGAAATACCAAATATTATAAAAGAACTGGAAGAGGAATCTTTAGAAAAGGGAATAAGAAAATTACATAGAAATAAATAGAACTTGTGGAAACAGAATACTATTCAGAAGGGGTGTGAGGTTTAAGGAAAGGCAGGAAATTCGGTAATTTATGTAATATTGTAGTGAAAGAAAATATTCATGATGTACAATGCATGTAGATGAAAAAATGTTAATATGGTTTGTTTTCTTTAAAAGTTTGTTTGCCTTTGTCTTGAGATACCTTGTTTTAAAAAAAGAGTTTGCCTGGGTGGAAAGGGGAACAAGAGTCTTGTAGCTAGTCATTCAGATTTATTAGGCTTTGTTGTGTTTTTTGCATGGGGCTCCTCCTTTCTTTTTGGAACCTCCCTACCATTCCTTTTTAAACATTTGGTTAGCAGCAGTTTGCTTTTTGAAAAATGTTGAAGGGCTGGCATTAAACCCTTTACCAAATTTGGAGAAGGAAGACCCAAAGCATCTGAGAGATTCCTTAAATCATAGTATCTGTTTCATCACACTTTTTAAGGATCTCTGCAACAAGTGGTTCAATACTTAATTATTTTCCAAGGGAGAGGTAAAAATGTCTTGTTTGACATTTTCTGAAAGTTTTGGAAATGACCCAAATAAGGGTCCTTGTAATAATTCTAGAGGCAGCAGCCCCTGAAAATCACAACAGAATCATAAGCATATTTCAAACAGTGGTTAGCTACATGAGAGAAAGAAGTAATAACGTTACACAAGGATATTTTTCCACCAAAGTGAAAACGAATGCCATAATATTTCTCATGTTCTCAAAACAGGCAGTCATAAACTTTAACAAATGAGCTTGACAGCTGAGATTCTAAAGATAAGGTTGCAGAAGAATACACTTTTCCCAAATCTATCAGAAGCTTTCCCATCCTTGTCAGAAGGAGAGGGGTTGGTATTAATCAGATGTTTGGCTGCAGCTGAGTTGAGTAGAGCAACTGTTGCTAAATCTGATATGGGATAATTGTATAAAAATTTATGAGACTGAGAAGCTTTCTAGGGGCAGGTTATAGGCTGTGAGAAAAACATCCTGCAGTTCATGAAAGAACAGAAGGAATTAGAGTAGGTCCTGGAAAACACAGCTGTAATAAATCGTCATACTCCTCCAGCAACAGTAGAAAGTCATTGTGTTCTCACTGAAATATCTGAGACAAGGAAAATCATTCAAAGAGACTGACACAAGGTGCATTCTCAGAATCTTAATCAAAAACCTCGAGACAAAATACAATCCACCCCTTTGCAAACATTTTGTTGTTCAAAAACCTCAACTTTTTCAGAAAATGAAGAATCTCTTTTACTTTTATCAGAAATAGTTAAACTGGAAGGGTTAAAGGCCTGAACTAAACCTTGAACTAAGACCAATAAATCACTCCTGTCCAGAGTGACTGAGACAGAAGAAATAGAAATATAGTTTTTGTTTCTTTTTTGACAGGAATTTCTGAAGATGCAGACAGATTTTTGCCAGGAAAAAACTCCCTATGGATAAGCATAGGCATAGCATTCTGGTTAGTAAAAGGGGTATTCCCTGACCCTTATTCCCAAACTGATAAGAGTAGCTGTGTCTCTCTTACCTACCAAGGACAGTCAACAGCCATAGAGGACATGTTTAATCCCCAGCCCACGGTGGCTTTATTGAATACATCAGAGTCAGTCAAGGAAAATGAATGGTCTGAGGAACCAGAAATGGCCACAACAGTCACCCATCTGTGACTCAGGCACTTTAGCAGTCTGCTGTGGTGGCAGAAAGTGTTTAGTAATTTTGTTCTTTTTATACCTGGAAGAAAGAAGAACCAAGGAACCAGTAAAATGATCCATGGTTAAGCCTGATTCCTATGGAAGCTTGGCACCAGTTATTGGTAAAACAGATAAGTAGTAAAAACAACTTTTTCTACCAAAAAAAAAAGCACAGTAAAAAAATCACTTTAAACACTTACCCCAGCTATAGAAAGTAAAATAACACAATTTTTACCAGTGAAGAAAGTAGCTGTAAATTAAACAATTTTTTTCTCAAAATTAAAAAGAAATGCTCCTGTTTAAAAATGACTAAAAGTCACATGACAATCGATGAGAATGGCCTTTCTTAGCTTAAAAGTAATATTTTTAAACACGTTTATTGAAGTAACACTTGTGACACAGGCAAACTTATATTTATAGAAAAGTAATCAAACCATATTAACAAATATAGTATGATATATAGTAGTGTATATGATGTATAATCTAAGCAACATTACATAAATTATTAAATTCCTGTCATCTCTTGAATCACATTCCTCCTCCAAAACATTTTCTGCATATATTGTTGCCACAATTTCCATGTATTCTATGTAATTTACTCCTATCCTTTTCTGAAGATCCCACTTCCTGTTCTTTTATCTCTTGTTACAATGTTCCCTACTTCAAGTATATTTGATTTAGATTTTAATTTCCATTTTCTAATTGCTTTTTTTGGCAGCCACCAGCATTAAACTTAACAAGACCTTATTGTGTCTAGGCAATTTAGACCCTGTATCCCAGCTCAAAAATAATTTCCTTAGTTACACTCATAAGCTTACCCAGTATTCCTGACAGGGGGAAATTTATAAAATCTGCCAACTCATCAAACTCCCAAAACATACATTCCCAGTTACCTCTTTCTTCCCTATCTCACCTCCAACATTTGCCATCTACCTGAGGAAAAACTATTTGGAGTCTGCTTGGGTTATAAAAGTATCTATGCAAACACTTATAGGCACAAATCCTAAATCTTGTAGAATTTGTTGCAAATGTGTGAGACATACAAATATCCTCCCATTGTTTCTGTGTAAACTGCATATCTACCCTATGTCCCCAATCTTTTCTGGCTTCTTCTGATTGATTCCTACAGTTATTGCACAGTGTTTTATATGTCCTTCTAATTATCCCTTTTTTAACAGCAGCTTCTGCTATAGATTTACATAAAAACTCAACCAGTGCAGGTCTTTCATTTAGGATTCCCCTATCCCTTTCTCTGTATTCTGATATTAATCCTTGATAGGGAAGGCAATCACTAGCCTGCAATCCAAATGTATTCTTGGCCTCTTCCCATTCTATTCCATTTCCTTCTCTAATTTGTTTCCAGTTCCTTTGCCAGCTTCCTCCAGTAAATTCCAGCCCCCTCTTGTCTATTCTGTGTACCCCCAGTTGCAGTCATGCCTATCAGCAGAGTCTCCTTTCTCCATTCCCGTATTGGCTTAGTCCTTATGTACTTTCTGCTACTTTATGAGTATAATATTCTGTATGACTTTTGTTATTCTCATTAAGGATCTGCATCCAAAATCCAATTATTTCCTCATTTCCTGAATTATTCTCCACCCTCTGCTTCATCATCCTTTTTGACTTTGAATTGAAGCTTTCTGCTTGTGTTATTTATGTATAAGGCCCTAACTCTGCAGTTCTAAAATATCCTTCAGATCAGGCAATCCTAAACTTTCTTGTTCTGTTGGGAAGATCAATGTATCCAGGTTGACTTTTGTTCTCTTCCCATCCCAAATAAAATCCTTCAATTCTTTATTAATTACTGTCCACAGCTATTCCTCTGGTTGATGAAAATATGCCTGACAAGTGTATAAAACTAAAGTGGCTTAAAACATTTTTGGTGTTTGTACCTTGCTATTGATATCCGTAGGCAAGAGCTTCTATTGTCTCAGTTTTTATATTATCTTTTAAGTCTCTTTCCACATATCCTTAGCTGCCATAACTGAATTATTTTTAATACATATTCCTAAAACCTTCATTTTATCATATCCCCATAAATATGGGTATTGCTGGACCAGTTCATGTGTGGGTACATAATTTTATATCTATAGCCTTTGTTTTATCTTCATTAATTTTATATCCCCCCAAAAAACCTGGAACTATTTCAGAATATTCCACAACACTGTCTTTTTGTGGTTCTATCAGGTAGACAATAATATCATCTGCAAATAATGTCAATCTTGAACCCTTAAGGACCAATGGAGAATATGTGGTGAAGCAGAGAAACGAGAACAAAAAAAAAAAACATACTAGTTATATTCTTGAATTTCTGAATTCCTTATTTTCTTTGATAGTGATTCTAAGTATAACACAAATAACAAAAGGGAAACAGGACATCCCTACCTCATTCCTCTTTTCAAGCACAACAACACAGAGAGAAATTCTCCTACTTTGATCTTTGCCTCCAATCCCTCATATATCCTTCTAATTAACCTTATTATTGTATCAGGGAAAGCAAATGCTTCAAATGCCTTTCCCATAAAATCCCAGTCTATTCTGTCAAATGCTTTCTCTGCATCAAAACCCACCAATAACTATGGTGCTTTCTTATATTCTGCTCCCTTCTGGATCATCATTGTTCTGATTATGTCAGATGTTTGCCTCCCCTCCACAAACTACATTGGTCCATATCTATCAGTTTTGGCATCACTTTGCCAGTTATTTGGCCATTATAGACATAAACACTTTATAATCATGATTTAGAATTGAGATGGGCCTATATCTATTATTTATTTATTGATATTTGATTACTGAGGAAGTCCAACTGGGTAGGAGCCCATTTTCAGCAAAGGCCCAGGAAGAAAAGCTCCAAGGTATTGCAAAACATTTCAAGAATAATAATTTTATAGTCTTTAAAATAATATAAAAAAAAAAACAAATACAGTTTAAATAATTTTACCAAATTAGACATAATATGAAAACTTTGGTGAAGAGTACATAGAAATTATATGACAATGATTTAATAGTTAGTGAACAAAGTAAAACGCACCACCAAACACTAAAGATCAGTTTTACCTCACCACAGTGAAGGTTGTAGAAACCAATTTATTGATAGAACAATAAAATCTTTAAACTCTGTGAGTTCAAAATAAACAAAGAAGCTATAAAATACTGGGCAACTGCTTTCGGCATCAGCCTTCTTCAGATCCTGTCATTGCTAAAATACTATCAAATCTAAACAGCTAAGAGCCAATCAGATTGGAGTTATCTTTGGCATTTCCGCCCTTTAAGTGCAGGTATTATCCAGTCTGATATCACTTAAGTGCTGCAGGAACCTATCTTTGAGAAGTCTATTCATTTTTCCAGCATATAAAATTTGCATTGATTGCAGGTGGTGATATAAATAACATTTTTACTAGTACAATTGGCATAAATGTTTTCTATAAATTTTTGAAGTTATAGGATGCTTGAAAAGATTTCTTGAATCAATAGATCCATATGCTTTACATTTCCTGCAGGGAAATGTATCAGAGCTCAAAGAGGTTTGTTTAGCTTTTGTTATGGAAGCATCACAACATAGATGTTTCAAGTTTTTCTTGTTTATAAAACGAAACCTGGGTGCCTCTCCAACAATATGCCTATTGTTATCATCTGTAACTAGTATCTTCAAATTATTCCTGATAATCTCACAGACCTGTTTGATGTCATTGCTATAGGGTAGCATAAATCTCATTCCTTCTTCGTCTACTCTTGGACAGAGTATTTGTTTGCAATCTTCCACTTCTATATCTTTGGCGAAATAGGGTCTCCCTTTTGTAGCTCTTAAGCTTTTTCTTTCCATAAATCTTTGTTGAACTTCCTTTCTCCTGTAACCAAATTGCTCAAAATGCTGTGCCAATCATTCTGTCTCGCTATCATAATTCTTTTTGCTGGTGCATAGCCTAGAGGTCGTTAAGAGTTGATGCTTTATGATATGTGTATATATTCATCCGGCATGCATACTGGTCCTAAGTAACAGATGATTTTTCCAGCATTTTGTCCTATGTACGTAGGTATTTAAACAGCAGTCCACACCTAGTTTGAGTGTCACATCCAGGAAAGCAATGGTATCTTTAAAATTTCGAACCTCAAAGTCAAGAAATGGAGTAGTCTTTTTAACATAAATAGTAAACTCAGAAAGTTGTTCTTCATTGCCCATCCGCAGAATAAATATGCCATCCACAAATTTCCTGTAGTAGGGAATATACATTTTCCATTGATTCACATCATAAAGAATGTGCTCAACTTCCCAGTGTGCCATCACATTATTGGCATAACTACTTGAACATGGTGTGCCCATAACAACGCCCCATTTTTCCCAATAGTATTCCTTCCCAAAGATGAAAATATTCTTTTCTAAAATTATATCAAGTAGGAAACATATCTGGGAAATAATATTGTTACTGTACACATTGTCTTGTAGAAAAAAAACTTCCATATAGCCTCCACCCCATAGTTGTTGGGAATCACAGTAAAGAGGCTCTTAACATCCATCATTACCGTTATTAAATTTGTTATGCCACTACTGACTCATAGCAATGATACAATGACTGGAGAAACTGTATTGTAGTTCTTGGAATTACTGACTTCAGTTTATGTTCCACAAAAATAGATGCAGACTCAGTTATCCATCCTCAACCAGAAACTATGGGATGCAGGGTGGATTTCTAGAATCTTTGTGAATCTTGGGCAGCCCATTTATAATAGGGATCAGAGGATGGGTCACAATCAAGTACTCATATAGTTCCTGTGTGATGATGCGAGTCATTAACATTATCATACAAAGTATCATTGACCTTGTTCATAATCTTATTAACTTCCCATTTAGAAACCTTTTTATATGTAGTCTCATCTTTCAACAGATCTAACATTTTTATTATAGTCAGATGTATCCATGACAACTATTGCACCCCCTTATAAGTGGGTCTCACCATAATTTGTTCATTACTTAAAAGATCCTGCAATGTTCTTTCTTCCTTGTTCAAATTTAAAAATCATTCTGTTGTTGACTGTGATGAAGTTTGGAGACCTCATTCTCACATACTCTAACAAACATTTCAACTGCAGGATGGGGGAGTGGAACATAGGTGCTAAGTTTCTTCAAAATATTCACTAATTCATCTTCTTTCCTGTCCAATATATTCTCGAGTAGAACATTTTTACCAAAAGTCTTGATATCCAATACCAATTCATTAAGCCTAGATGGAGTTGCAGGTATAGAAGAAAGTTCTTTATTAAGTACAGAAAGCTGAGCCTCATCCAGGATGTATTTCGATAGATTAACCACTAAACATCTTGTTTCTTCTGTTTCTATAGATCTTAACCAGATACTTTTCTTCTCTTTCTGAACCTGATGATTGAGCAATTGTTATCCTGCCAAAGTATTTCTAATAGGTACAGGTAGCTCTGGAAAAATGGAATATATGATGCTGAGTTTTTTGGTCTATCCCCTGTACTAGAAACCACTGTATATGAATTATCCTTGTCACTGAACTTCTCCATCAAAGCATTTTTGTTAGAACTAAGGCAGGATCCTAAAGATGTATCTTGGGAAGGAGCCTTCACAACAAGTGATGTTCGGATCACATCCGACCTTTGCTTTTTATCCGCAGAATCAGTTAACATGGATATTTCATTGTTTATGTTGAGGAAGTGTATAGAGTTGTTACCAACTCTCTCATCTATGAGTGTCTTATCATTTCTGGTCATAGGTATTCATTCATGGTGATGCAAATCATTGATGAATGTCCACAAGGAGGAGATCTATGCAATCGGGCAGAAATTGCAGATATGTACTGGATAGCTGATTTACAGGCTGATAAATTGCCTGGTCTGAATGGAATGGTCCCTTTAAAGCCTGCGCTTAATGGGCAGAAACTCCAGAGATAACTCCAATCTGATTGGCTCTTAGCTGTTTAAATTTGATAGTGTTTTTAGCAATGACAAGATCTGAAGAAGACTGATTCCAGAAGCTCTTGTCCTGTATTTTATAGCTTCTTTGTTTATTTTCAACTCCTAGATTAGATTAAGATTTTATTGTTTTATCATTAAATTGATTTTATTGTTTTATCATTAAACTGGATTCTACAACCTTCACCGTGGTGACAGTTTATACTCTCTTCTTGCATGATTTAGTAGTTGGAGAAATGTTAGACAGTTTATAGAGAAATTAAAGTTAAGCTGGTATAATACAAACAGGAACTGCAATATAAAGTGAGAGAAAAGCAGGCTTATGGTACATTGAGAAAGAAAGCCAGGAAGAGAAATTGATAGAAATAAGGAACTGAGTGAAGAAGGGAGAATAATGAGATATAAGGTATGAATAGGTATTTGTCCACATTTAGAGATATAGTTTATCCTGGTGTTGAGCAAGAACAGTGGCAACTTTTGAAGGATGGGAGGGAGGGTATTGACCTGATGAATAGTAATAAGAGTTCCACACCTTAGCAACATGGTACAGATAATGCCCAGGAGTTATGATAGATTTGTGGACAGACATGAGTTTTTGGTCACTGGATTGTAGCGACCGACTGGAAACATAGTTGTGTAGAATGTTATTTAGTGCTGGTCAAGCAGATGGATTCTGGATAATTTTACAGCTGGTAAGAAGCTGTGTACATGTTAGTTGATGGGGTAGTTCTAACCAATTTAGGCTTTTTTGTGCTATATAGTGGTGGATTCTGAAAGAGGTATTTGCTGCAGATGTAGCAACTTTGTTATAGCATTGCTGAAGTTTAGATTCTTCTGATGCCTGAAGGTTATTAAGGATGGGAGCACCAGTGTGGGGAGGAGGTAAGTAGTGGCAAGTGTAGCTTTAGTTGCATCAGTGAGAAAGTCTTTAGCTCTATAAAACATCCCTAGTTTTTGATGAGATTTCTTAGGCAACTTTCTATATGCAGGTAGAATTTAAGCTCATCATCCACTATCATCCGTAATAATTTGCTATAAAAAGTGACTTAAATGGTTGTATTGTTAAGACAAAAGATTTTACATTTGTTTTTTCATGGGAGATGGATTTAGGGGAAAAAGTAGTTTACTTCTTGGGGGTTGAGTTGGCTGTAGCAAAGACATGTTTCAGTTACTTTTAAAGCTTCCTGAGTAATTTTTTGGAGGTGTGTCACATTGTCTGATGTGTGATTGAGTGTGGACTCATCAGCATACTGTATTAGGGAGGCCTGTTGTGTGGATGTGTGAAGGCTGTTGGTGAGAATGCTAAAGAGGAAGGGACCAAAGATAGGGCCTTGTGGTACACCAGTGGGGACTGGGAGGTATTAAGATAAAGGTGGAGTGCCATTTTACTGATACCTACTGGATGGGTAACTTTTGTACCATAGAATGGTGGGCTGAGAGAGACCTAATGAGAACATTCAAAGTAAAAGTTTGCTGTGACAAACTGCGTTAAAGGCTTTATACAAATTTTATCTCTAGCTTTACTGACAGTATCTATATAGGTTAAAAGTGCAATGTTAGTTCTCTGGGAAGGATGGAAGCCATGTTGTTTGAGGGTCAACATTCTTCCTGAAAGAGATAGTTTAGCAATTGTTTTTGAATACATTTTTGAAGTGTTTTGGATAGGGGGGAATAAGATTGCTATGTGTCTAACTTAGCAATTTCTATTGGATTTCCTCCTTTATCAGTGCTAAGACACATTATTGCCTTTGCTTATAATTTCACTAGTTGGTGTTTGTTCTTTTTTTTCATTTTATTCTCCCTCCCACAAATGTGATAATTAATTGCATAATTTCAGAAATCATTAACTTTTAACCACAAAGACAACAGTGTTCTGTATTTTATTGCACTATTATCAGCTTACCTCCATGGAAAAGTAAGAGAAAAAAGATAAATTAATTCCTCTGTTGTAGCCTGAAAGATGAAATGAAACATTTATCACTAAAGGAAACTGTGTATTATGGTCAGTGTTGTCAGATTTACTTATTTCCACTTAAAATTTGTTATAAACTAAGCCAATGGTCTTAATCCAGCCATTTACCTATGCAGAAGTAAGGAAAAGTACAGTTTTGTACCTACCATAAATGTAGATGTCCGATAGGTATGCATCTGCAGTCATAACATATGGGCCGTCCTGCCTCAGACAGCCCTTCGGTCGGCCGGATTCCAATGTCTGGGCCCGGCCTCGGCTGATGCCGCACCCTCCCCAACGCCAGAGCGTCCGGGGTATAAAAGCATCAGCCGACGCCATTTTCCTCAGTGTTTCTTGCCCCGGATGCCAGGTGCCCTCTAGGAAGGCCAAATTTAGAGGAATTCAATAAATTCAAAACATTTTCCAAAATATATACAAATATATACAAACAAATACACCATAATAGATCCCCCAGCTAGCTAATGGAGGGGTAAGCACCCTAGGAATACCACAGAGGGGAAGGAGGGAGGGTAAACCTGACTGCAGATGCATACCTATCGGACATCTAAATTTATGGTAGGTACAAAACTGTACTATGTCCTTCAAGGATGCATCTGCAGTCATAACATATGGGCAGAATACCATAGCCAATCTGGGGGAGGAGGTACTAAGAAAAGGATGGTGTAATTAAGATACCCTGCAGGACTGCTGTAGCAAAACCTGCTCTGGATCTGGAGTATAAAGGTAAATTGTAATGTTTGGCAAATGTATGCACGGAGCTCCATGTAGCAGCTTCTAAAATGTCCTTGGTAGCCACCCCTCTTAGGAAGGCTGTAGTGGTGGCTGTGGCCCTCGTGGAATGAGGCCTAATGTTTGCAGGAACAGTCTTTCCATGAAAGGAGTAACAAAATCGAATGCAATTTCCTATCCACTTTAAAATTGTCTGTTTGGAAATTGCTTTTCCTTGTACCCCAGCAGCATATGCTACAAGGAGTTGGTCAGTCTTTCTGTAACTTTTAGTTCTGTCCAAGTAGTAGCGTAGTTGTCTGTGTATATCCAGAGTGTGTAGAAGTTTTTCCCCTTTATTTTGTGGATTTGGGAAGAATGTAGGCAAGTGAATAGCTTGGTTCAAGGATACCCTAGATACCACCTTTGGCATAAAAGTAGGATTGGTTCTCAATGAAACTCTGTCCTGATGGAAGATAGGAAATGGCTGTACTGCCATTAAAGCTTGTAACTCGGATACTCTTCTTGCTGAAGTTATGGCCAGAAGGAATGCAGTTTTCCAAGACAGAAATTGCAAATTCGCCAATGCTGCTGGTTCAAAGGGAGGAAGTGTTAGTTTCTCCAGCACAAAGTTGAGATCCCAAGTAGGTAAAGGTGGTTTCCTTGGAGGATTGATGTTTTTGATTCCTCTCAGAAATTGCTTGAGGAGAGGATGCGAGAAGATAGGTGGATCAACATTGTATTCTGCTGAAATTGCTGAGGCATGAATCTTAATGGAAGAATAGGACAGGCCATTGGGGAACAATTCTGCTAAGTATTCCAGAATATGTGGCATGCTCGCCACTGTCACATCTAAGCCTTTTGTTGTGTTCCAAATGAGAAATCTTTTCCATATTGCTGAGTATGTCTTCCTTGTGGAAGGCCGGCGAGCTTCCATAATAATGTCCTTTACTCTCTGTGATAAGTTATTTTGAGGGGGTTTATGGAATTTTCCAGGCAGTTAGCTGCAATGTTTTCAAGTTGGGGTGCATGATCTTGAAATTGTAATTGTTCTGCGTCAGAAGAAGTGGCCATAGGGGGAGAGGCCACGGTTTCGTCTGTGACATGCTCCTCAATAGTGGGTACCAGTGCTGCCTTGGCCAGTCTGGAGCTATCAAAATCACTTTTGGCTGTTCTGCCCTGATCTTCATTAAAACCTTGGACATTAATGGGAGAGGTGGGAAGGCATAGACTTTTAGAGCTTTCCAGCTGAAAGAGAGAGAGTCTACCCTCCATGCTTGTGGGTGGTATGTCCTTGAGCAGAATGTCTTCAGTTGATGATTGTGGGGCGAGGCGAACAGATCTATCTCTGGCTTTCCCCATGCTTGTGTTATGAGTAGAAAGATGTCTGGGTGCAGCATCCATTCGTGTGCATCCATGGTAGTTCTGCTTAAGCTGTCTGCCAGTGCATTTTATTTCCCTGGCACGAACTGGGACTGTAGTTGGATATTGAGTTTCAAGCATAGTTCCCATAGATTCATGGCCAGCCTGCATAGAAGGTAGGAATGCGTGCCTCCTTGCTTGTTTATGTACCACATGACTGTGGTGTTGTCTGTCCTTATTAACAGGTGGCCTTGATGGAGGAAAGGTTTGAAGGCCTCGATTGCGTGTATCACTGCCAGCATTTCCTTTTGGTTTATGTGCATGCGCAGCTCCCCTTGAGACCATAGGCCTTGGATACATTTGCCCTCCATGTGTGCTCCCCATCCTCGGTCGGAAGCGTCAGTGATGATGGTTTGTTTTGTTTTTGGTTTGTTGAAAGGCAACCCTCTGTTGGACTGGCAGGCTTGAGCCCACCACAGAAATTCCTTTTGAAGGCAAGGAATGATTGGTATCAAAGTTTCCAAACTGTGACTGTGCTGAGACCATACACTCCTTAGGTACCATTGTAATTTTCTCATATGCAGCCTGGCTTGTGGAATCAGAATTATGCAGGATGCCATGTAACCCAGGGCCTGCAGGATTTTCCTTGCAGTTAGCTGAGTTTGTCTTGTCAGATTCAAGAAGTAATCCGGAAGTTCTTTTTGTTTTTCTTCTGTGAGAAAGGCCATTTGGGTGGTTGTGTCTAGATCTGCACCCAAAAAGGTTATCCTCTGGGATGGAACAAGTCTTGATTTTTGGATGTTGACTGTGTATCCCAAGGCCTGTAGTAGGTGGATGGCATAGTCCAAGTCCTTTATCAAATTTTTCTTGTTGTCCGCTTGTATAAGGCAGTCGTCCAGATATGGGTAGATTTGAATCCCCTGAAGTCTGCAGTGTACAATTACTGATGCCAGGCATTTCGTGAATACTCTGGGCACAGTAGATAAGCCAAAGGGCAATGCTGAGAATTGATAATGCTCTGATCCTGCAAGAAATCTGAGGTGTCTTCTGCAACTTTGCCGAATAGGGACATGCAGGTATGCCTCCTTGAGATCTAGAGTCACCAGCCAAGACTCCTTGCCCAGCATGGGAAGAAGTTGCTGTAGGGTCAGCATCTTGAATTTTGGCACAATGAGGTAAGTATTCAGTGCGGACAGGTCGAGGATAGGCCTCCATTGATTTTCTTTTCTTGGAACAAGGAATAATCTGGAGTAAAATCCTTGGCCTTGTTCTGAAAGAGGTACATTTTCTATGGCTTTCATTTGTATTAAGTTGTTGATCTGCTTTAAAGCCTCTGCCCTCTGATTTGGTGGCAGGTTTGGCATTCCGTTTCTTCTTGGCAAAGTGTGGAAGTGGAACCTGTATCCTTTGTCTATTATTTGCAGTGTCCATGTGTCCCTTGTAATGTAATGCCAGTTTTTTGAGAATAAAGAAAGCTTTCTGCCCAATGGTGCTTCCAATTGAGCCCTGGTCGGTGGAATCAAAGGGAAGTCATTGAGTCTGTCCAAGTGTAGTAGTTGTTGTTGCTGTTCCTGCACTACCTCTCTGGTTGGTAGGCTGCCACTGACAGCCTCTGTAGGAGCCTTAGCTTGCCCTCTACCTCTGGGACGCCTGTTCCTGCCCCTCTGGGATCTGTCAGAGTCTGGAAAGGACCAATTCTTAGTGGGCCAGTTTCTGCTGAATCTCGGTGGTTGTACTTGCAGAAAGTCCTTAACTGTTTGCACAGATTTTGCCTTTTCTTCAAACTTCTTTAAGACCTCCTGAGCCGAGGAACCAAATCATTTTTGTTTTTCCATTGAAGCATCCAGGAGTTTAGCTTTAACATGGTCTGGTAAAGATTGTTCCTTCAACCAGGCATTCCTACGAATAACTGCCCCAGTCATAGCTGACCTACATGAAGCTTCCAATGCATCATAACCACACTGCAAAAAAAGATTACTAACCTGCTGTGAGTTATGTACCAGATCCTGAAGGGATTTACGGTCAAGGGGTTCAGAAGAGTAAAGCTTCTTATGTAATTCATCTAACAAATACTCTTGGTACTGTATCATATGAAATTGACAATTTAATGCCCTCATGGAAAGAGTTGCAGAAGTATATACCTTCTTTCCCCATCTCTCTAAAGCTCTAGACTCCCTTTCAGAAGGTAGAGGATTTTTGGCAGTGGCAGCTACAACCCCTTTTGGGCCCTGAGAAATAGTATCTGGGTCTGCAGAATGGGCCTTGTACAGATGTAGATGAGAATCCGGGACCCTGTAGTATCTATCAGGTTTAGCAGGAGCCGGAGGGAGAGAATCAGGGGCTGTACTAACATCATTGTACACATCATCAATAACATTCAAAACAGGAGGTATAGCTAAGGGCCTATGCTGAGGTAAATGTAAAAAGGTCCTTAATCTCTTTCTAGAATCAGAAAATTCCTGACCCTGCCATTGAAAATGTTCTCTCATAGAGTGTAGTGTCTCACCAAAGGAAAACTCTTCAGAAGGGGAGGCCGAAGGGATAGATTCTTCAGCATCAGAATCCTCGTAGGCCGAATAAGCCTTCTCCTGGTGATCTGACAACACAGATCCATCCGTAGACTCATCTGAAGAGTGCAGGTCAGAGGGCTCAGTCCTGGGCCTTTTGTCTGGTGGAGGTTGAGAGCCCCTGTCTGGGTGAGGCTGAGAACCTCTAATTAAAGAGATAAGATCCTCTGCAAGGCTGAGGATCTGAGAACTAGAAGAAGGTCTCTGAGAGGTAGTCTTGGGAGGCAAAGCTTTAGCAAGTTTAGCAGCTTTAGCCCTGGAAAAAGCCTTAATGGACATGGAAGCAGGGGGTCTGGTTGCACCACGTGCAGGAGTAGACTTGTCCAAAGGAATGGTGTCGGACATTTCCTGGACACTGGTTTCAGTAGGTAGCTCAGTAGCCGACTCAGCCGGGGCCTCCAGGGCCGCGGTGGTCGGTTGAGTGGATTAGGTTAAAGGAAGTACCGAGGACTCAGTTTCGGCCGAAACCGAGACACTCGTGGTAGGCCTAACCGTGGTTTCAGCCGAAACCGCGGGCCGCGAGTGTCGGTCCTTGTCCTTCCGTTTTTTCACCAAATGCGAAGTCAGAGTCTCCGATGGCATCTTATATGCAAAATTAGCCCCAAAGAATTCCTCTGCAAACTCCGACCGACGTCTAAGAGTTCGTCGGTTGAAGGAAGCACAGGCTGAACAGGCCGACACGTCGTGGTCTGGGCCTAAGCAAGGGAGGCAGTAAGAGTGGAAATCCTTATGAGGTATTTGTTTCCCACAAGTTAAACAATTATTTACTTTATCTGACATCGGCTGAGGCAAGAAAGAATCCCCAATGGGGTACTTAGCTTTTTCGAAGTCTTCGGTAGCTGAATCACAGGAGCTGACCGACCGGCACTTGCGAACTGCTTCTGCTTCGGGCACCACACGGCAAGAAAGACTGCGGAAAATGGCGTCGGCTGATGCTTTTATACCCCGGACACTCTGGCGTTGGGGAGGGTGCGGCATCGGCCGAGGCCGGGCCCAGACTTTGGAATCCGGCCGACCGAAGGGCTGCCTGAGGCAGGACGGCCCATATGTTATGACTGCAGATGCATCCTTGAAGGACATCCTATCAGCTGTGTGTACTTTTACACCCACCTCAACAAATCAAGATTACAGCCTATTAACTTAAACATACTTCTGTCTAGCTTATCTTCTCTTTCTGCACTGTAATGCTTTCATTTCTTAATAACAAAAAAAGAAGAAAGAAAGCAAAGAGGAAGGGAAAAATAAGAAGTTATGTACCTACCATAACGTTCCATGTTAGTTGTCTTCTTCTCGCCTTCTTTCTTGCTGGATGGGTTCAGAGCCGATCCTCGGCTCCTACTCGGCCAATACTAAAGCTCGAGAGCTAATTCCACCGGCTCAAGGCTCCCCTATATCCCACAATGCTAGGCGGTAACTACTCAGATCTCGTTTGATAGCTAAACCAAGCAGTTCTGGTCTCCACAGTATGGAGAAAAAAGAACCCACCTCTATATAAACCTGAATGTAAGCTACCACAAACATAAAAGGGGGAATAGAGGTGGTAGAACATGTAGGAAGGAAAACTCCAAAGGAAGATCCCAAAATTTCCTATCGGTCTGTCCAGGCTAGGGGGAAGGAGGGTGGGACGCAAGAAAGAAGGCGAGAAGAAGACAACTAACATGGAACGTTATGGTAGGTACATAACTTCTTAATGTAGAAAAACACGACCACTGCTACAAGACACCAGCAACCACACCAAGCCTTGGAAGTAAATCCTTTAATATACCGACTAAGCGCTTTCACCAAATAATTGGCTTCCTCAGAGTCAGTGTTACAAAGAAAACACACACCTTTTATACTTTGAACATAGTAACATTACCTCATCATTCAATTAAACAATTATACAATTATAACTAAAACTTATTGTTGCTGAATCCACTCATTCTTGTCACCAAATCTATCTTACACAAAGGTATGTAAATAATTACAATAACTTAACACACAAATTAAAAACATTTTGACATTTTGACTTAAAAGAAGCATGTACCAATAATCCATGATGTACATCACCATTTTTTAAAAACCATAAATCCACTATATAATACTAGCCTTAAATTTCAAAACAGGTTTTAAGGAAATATAATCATTAATGCCAGGTTGCCTTGTGGCATTTAATCTCAACTGCCACTTTGTTTCTAATAAAGCTACCCTATTATTAATATCCCCTCCCTGCTCCATTCTTAATGTTAAGTTGTCAATCTCGCCTTCATTCTTGCTGGATGGGAACGCGTCCCTAGCACCTTATTCCAGGTGGCCTATCGGAATAGACTCTTGAGAACAGTGGAACCAAAGTTGGCACGGTTTCTGGAGGCCATATCCAATTTGTAATGTAAAATGAAGGTATGAGGAGAAGCCCAAGTGGCTGCTGCTGGCAGCCTGTCCTGAAAAGCTACAGATGTAGCTAATGCCCTAGTTGAATGAGCTCTAGGTCTTGAAGGCAGTTTTTGATGTCTGATTTCATAGATGAAGGTAATTATAGAGGTAAGCCATCTTGAAAGGGATACTTTAGTAACTGGAAGGCCAAATTTCCCTTCCGCATAAGACAGGAAAAGCTGATCAGATTTCCTGAACTGTTTAGTCCTGTCTAAATAATATCTAAGTTGGCGGTGAACATCTAGAAAATGTAACTTTTGTTCCGACCTGTTGGAATAGTCAGGGAAGAAGATGGGGAGATCAATCGTTTGGTTCAGGTTTGTCTCAGAGGAAACCTTAGGTAAGAAGGACACCCTATCTTTGTGGAAAACTAAGTAAGGAGGATGACTGCACAGAGCATGAAGTTCAGATACCCTTCTAGCTGAAGTTATGGCTACTAGAAAAAGTGTTTTTCATGAGAGCAACTAGGGCATGAAGCCGCTGGTTCGAAGGGGGGGAGAATCAAGGATGCCAGAACCAAATTCAAGTCCCATTGAGGTGGGGGATCTTTGATTGGGGGCTCGAGCAGAAAAACACCTCTTAAAAAGGCTTTGCAGAGCTTATGGGACATGATATTGGAGTCTGAGACAGCTACATGAAAATTAGATATAGCAGCTAGTTGTACTCTAATGGTATATGAAGAAGAGCCTAAATGAAAGAGCTCTGCCAGAAAGTCTAGGATAGACTGGTTAGGTGCAGTGAAGGGGGTCTATATTTTTTGATGCTGCCCAGAAAGAAAAACGTTTCCACTTACTATTATAAATCTTCCTGGTAGAAGATTTGTGAGAGGCTATCAGGATGTTTCGGACCGAATGAGAGATTAAGGGAAGCCTGGCTAGGGTAGGAATTGGAGAAACCACGCTGTGAGGTTGAGAGAATGAAGGGAGTGGTGCAGCTGGCCCGACTGGTGGGTCAACAGATCTGGCACTGGGTCCAGATGCCAAGGCTGCTCCAACAGATAATGATGGAGGAATGGAAACCATATCTGTCGAGGAGATAGCTTTCTGAATTAATTGAGATATCAGTGGAAAATGGGGAAAAGCATACATAAGACCCCAGGGCCAATCGTGGACTAGAGCGTCTCTGGTGGGATGGCCTGGTAACGGGAAGAGAGTGAAGAAGTCGTGACACTTGCTGTTTTGGGGAGTAGCAAAAAGACTGCAGCAAGGCTGGCCCCATCTTTGGAAGACTTCTTCCAGCACTGATTTCTTTAGAGACCACTCGTGGGGCATGAGAATGGCCCTGCTCAACTTGTCCGCAATCACGTTGGACTTCCCGGGAATGTGCATTGCTATCAGAAAACGCTGCGAAGAAATCGCCCACTGCCAAAGTCTGAGTGCCTCTCGACATAAGGGGTAGGATCTGGTTCCGCCCTGTTTGCTGATGTACCACACTACGGACATGTTGTCAATCTGAAATGCAATAGTCCCTGTGGGAAGAGAGTCCTGAAGGGCTTGCAACGCTAAAAGCACTGCTCTCATCTCTAAGACGTTTATGTGCAAGTGGCACTCGAAAGGTTGCCACGTGCCTTGGACTGTCCTGCCCTGATAATGCCCCCCCCACCCGATCAGGGAGGCGTCCGTTGTTCATAGGTTCATAGGTTCATACAAGGCTATCTGCCCTAGGGCATTTATAAGCCTAGCCAGAGTGTGTGTGGCTTTCACCACCCCATAGGATGAGAATACTATACCCATTCGTTTGCTGTGCCTCTGTCCAGCAGTGATACAGAGATGATTCCCGGGGTAAACCTACGATCTCCCATCCACTCACCAAGATTTCTCTTGAACAGAGTCAGTGAGGGGCTCTGCCTCACATGGACTGGGATTCTGTTCCATAGTGTAGGGAGTCTCTGGGTGATGAATCTGTCCCTCCAGCACATCCTATTTATATCCGTGTTGAGGTTTAAGTCTCTTGCTCTCGTGGCTCTGGTGGATTTGGATTTTTTGAGGTGGAGCATGTCCATTAATTCTGGGTTGGACATGGCCTTGTATGTCAGGCACAGATCACCTCTGAGCAGTCGGTATGCGACTGAATAGAGCTGGAGTTTCTTCAGTCGGGCATCGTATGACATATGTTTGAGCCCCTTTATCCTTTTGGTGAGGAACTTTTGGGGTCTTTCCAACTGCTGCAGGTGTCGGGTAAGGTACATTCCGAATGGGGCGTTGTACTCAATCATTGGTCTGATAAGTAAAGAGTACAGGGGTACAATGACCTCTCCTGATCTGGATGTGAATCCCTTCATGATCAGGTGGGCAATGTAGAAGGTCTTCCTAACCACTTTGGCAATGTGAGTGTCAAAAGAGAGGTTACTGTCAACTTGGGTCCCCAGGTCCCTGATAACTTCTTCCATGTTTAATGGATTACCACCTATGTGGTAATTAGGGGTTACCTTGTTTTTCCCAAAGGGTATGACTATACATTTTTTGGCATTTAGCTTAAGGCCATGGCTCTGGCACCAGTTATCCATTTCTATGAGACCTCTCTGGAGGATGTCTGTGTCTGATGGAGTGTCAATTATGGTGCCCAGTTTGCAGTCATCTGCAAATTTTGTCAGCCACAATCCCTCTATGTTTGCCTGCACTTCAGAAAAATAAATGCCGAACAAGAGGGGGCCCAGGACTGAGCCCTGTGGGACACTGCTCGTGACCGGCTTAGAGTCTGACATGGCACCAGCAACTCTAACCCTGTGTGTTCTGTCCTTGAGCCAGTTTGCAACCCATCTTGTGACATATGGGTTTACATCTAAGCTGGTGAGCTTTTCTATGATGCCCGAGTGGGGTATTGTGTCAACGCATTTGCTAGGTCAAGGTAGGCTGTGTGAACTGCCTTACCCTCATCAATGGCCTTAGTGACTGTTTGAAAAGTTGACCAAGTTCAAGAGGCAGGATCTGCCCTTGACAAAGCCAAATTGGGTAGGATCCAGTGTCTGTAGGTCCCCAATGTCTTTATTTATAAGTTCCATTATGATCCTCTCCATAGCTTTGCAGACAAGGCTCATCAAGCTTATGGGGCGGTAATTTCCAGGGTCCGTAGAAGCACCGCATTTGTGGAGTGGGACCACAGTTGCCGACGCCATTCTTTGGCACGTATCCTGCAGTAAGGCTAAGATTAAACAGCAGCCTTATGTGTGGGTTTAGTTCCTCAATGAGTTCGTAGCACACAGCCGGAACACCGTCCGGTCCCATTGATGCTGTGTTTTTGCTTTAGAGAGAGCAGCTCTCACCTGGGCATCTGAGATGTTTGGGAGGCTAGACTCTGGTGGGATAGATATTTCTCCTTTGGGGGAGGGAGGGAGAAATTTGCACTGAACCTGTCTGCCAGTATGTTGGCAATGTCTGTGGGTTCAGTGATTTTTTATCATTTTGGACTAATTCTGAGCATATCTGGGAGTTTCCACCCAGGTTTCTAACATAGCTAAAGAAGGCTTTATGATTGTCTTTTGTGTCATTAGCGATTTTTCTCTCAAAGTTGGCCTTGGATGATTTTATGAGTGATCGTAGTTTTTTGCTAGTATTGATCAGAGATGCCTTCCCTTTTAGGGATTTTGCTCTGTCATGTAGTAGCTTTCTCCTCTTATTGTAGAGTTTATTTATGGCTGGGGTCCACCAGACCGGGCGCCTGCCTTTGGTGGAAAGGGTCTTGATTTTATTAGGGATTGCTTGATCCATACATTCCTGGAGGTGCTCGTAGAAGGCATTTGTAAGGGTTTCAGCAGCGTGGGTTGTGGTTTCCACTGGCTCGGGGGCCTTGAAGGATACTACTCCAGTCTTAAGAAGTGTGAAGTTTGCTTTTGAGAAGTTCTTCACTGTGGTCTTTTTTGCTGGGGTGGGGGCGGGATGTGGATCTCCAGTGAGATTAATTTATGGTCTGATCTCACCAATGAGGGATATACTTCCGGTGTGGAGCATTTTGTCCCCATGTTTGTGATGATCAGGTCTAGTATATTTTCTCCTCTTGTGGGAATGGTGACTAATTGTTCCATAGCATTTGAGTTTATGAACTCAAGGAACCTTTGGGCTAGGGTGTTGGGGCTTGAGTAATGTTCCCAGTCTATGTTTGGGTAGTTGAAGTCATCCAATATGATGGTGTTTGGAGAGACATTCATACTCTCTAGTGTCTTCAGGAAGGCTGTGTGGGTTTCCTGAGTTTGAGAAGGTGGTCTGTAGCATGTTACAAACTGTAGGGCAGTTTTACCTATGGTTAATTGCTCCTGGATGGTCTCCGATGCTTCGTGCGTTGCCACTAACCTGGAGGTGTGGGTATCCTTTATGAATATGGATACTCCCCCTGCTTTTGTGGTTCGGTCCGGATTTTCGGGCCGGAACGCATGATATGAGGTATAACCTGATAGTGCTGGGGTGCTCTCAGGAGCCTTGAACCAGGTTTCAGTCACAGCACAGACATCGATGTTCTCCATACTGAGGAGGGCTTCGAGGGCGTGCATCTTGAGGTTTAGACTTCTGGCATTGAGCAGTATTACCCTTAGTTTTTCTCCATTTTTGTTTTCTAGGGCGGTAGGTTTATCATTTGAGCCTTGCCTAAAAAAGGCACTATGGGGGTGGCAAGAGCCTTTGCCAATATCCGGAAGCCCAAGGGTGACAGGTGCAAGCCGTCCCTTGTGAAGCAGTGTGGCTTGTCAAGCATGTCATCCCAGGCAGACAGACATTGGATCCCCTTAGAATGACACCAGTAATTAAGCCAATTATTAAAGCTGATCATTTTGTCTCTGTATTGTGGCATCATTCTTGGTGAGGGTAGGATACTGCTCAGGGTCAGGGTCATACCGGCCTGGGCTACATAATCTGAGAGCTCCTCTATGTCACTTTTCATGTAGTCCAGGGAGGTACGTCTCAGGTCGTTCACACCGGCATGGACAATGACTGAGTCATACTTGTACTTGCTGTGGAGTGACCTGAGTGCTTGAGTTATGTGGCAGATTCTAGCGCCTGACAGGCAGCTTACTGTGATCTTTTCCTTGTTCAGTCTGGTGAGTGGGACGTCAGTGTGTCTGACTATGGAGTCACCTATAACAAGTGTGTCTGGCATTGTGTTTGGCCTTAAGGGCTGTGACTGTTTAGCACACTGACTTTGAGAACTATGTGTTGCATGTCTTATGTCTTGAGGTGGCAGTTGCTTGGGTGTCTGCTTTGGAGGCCTCCGTGGTTTTGGTAGA
The DNA here is from genome assembly GCF_019279795.1 of Protopterus annectens. Classification (NCBI taxonomy): domain Eukaryota; kingdom Metazoa; phylum Chordata; order Ceratodontiformes; family Protopteridae; genus Protopterus; species Protopterus annectens. The sequence goes on from NC_056733.1 coordinate 179,679,506, forward strand.
TTTTTGATCAGTGCCTCCGAGTATGTTTTTGTGTGTTTATGTGTTTGTTTTGCAGTTGTGATAGTTCTATGTGAAACTGGGTTTGAGGTGTGCGTGGTTTCCTTCTCCTCCTGTCTGGTCTTGCCAGTCCTGAGTTGAGAGAGCTCAGCCTCCAGTTTGGCTATATAGTTGCATCTCTCACATGTATTTGTGTTTTGTGGGAGAAGGAGTGGGTTGTCTGTGTACATGAGGCAATTGTAACATTGCCTCAAGATGCCCAGATTCACCAGCTGAACAGGAGAGGACGCTAGCAACTGACCCTTCGACATGCTAGAAAAAGTGAAAAAGTTTGCTGTGTAACTGAGTCAGAAGGGACCTATAGGGAAATGGGTACTCAAGGGGATTCTAGACTAATGTAGTACTTTGTTTAGTATATAAGTACTTTACCTATATAAAAATGCTTTAGGAGCAAGTGCTGAGCTTTTGAGATAGAGAATAGACTGTTTAGATTGCAAGTAGAGAAGTTCTAAGGGAAAAATTGAAGAGCACACTTTACGGAGCCAGAAATAGTTTAACCTTGTTTAACCGGCGCTGCCCTATGGTGCTCTATGGGCAACTCCGTGCTAAATCACGCAAAAGCGCGCTAAAGCGGGCCTTATAGCAGGGGGCTGAAAAGAGCCAGGAATTGACCCAAAACGGCCAATAGACTACAAGTTTCTGGCTGGAACCACTGCTCTAGGGACAAATAGGCTGCTCAGTGCTCCCCACTCCCACTGGTGAACAAAGAAGCTTCCCTTTATCCAAATAAGGATGTGGAATAGCACAGGAACCAAGACAAAGCCCAGAGGTCAGCAAACTCTGAAGACTGGACTATTCTAGTTCAGTAAGGTGGGAAAACCAGATTTTTTTTTTTTTTTTGCAGAAAACAGAAGAAAAACAGACAGTAAATGCTATAAATGCTTTTAAACGGCTAGCGCACTTGAGTGTGTTAGCCTACAGGTAAAATTAAGCAACAAATAGCACCATGGCAAAAGGGGGGGGGGGAGAATGAAAGGTCTGCCCTGGAGAACTTGAGGTGATGTGATCCACCAAGACAGGTGATTCTTGCATGATTGAGTTATTAATATGATGTGAGACATCGGGAGCTGTTGGAAGGACCATTGAGTAAACAGCATCCATTGGAGGATCCTCATGTGGAAACGAGCTAAGGGGAGAAGGGTGATAGTAGCTGCCATGAGTCCTAATACCTTCAAGACTACCCTGGCTTTGACCTTGTTGCATTGTAATAGAAGGTAAACTTGTTTGCGGATATCTAACACTCTTTGCTCTGTAAGTCTGGCGGAAAGATTGAGTGTGTCTAAGGTGGCGCCTATAAAGGTAATAGATTGACAAGGCGACAAGGCAGATTTTTCAAAATTTATTGAAATGCCTAGAGCTTGGCAAGTTTGGATGGTGAAGTCTCTGGATAGAAGCAAGTGATGTCTGGTGTTGGCGGTAAGGAGCCAGTCATCTAAATATGGAAACACCTGGAATCCTTGACGTCTCAAGTGAGCCGCGACCACTGCCATGCATTTGGTAAACACTCGGGAGGCTGTAGTGAGACCAAAGGGCAGGGCTCTGAACTGGTAGTGACTGGCTCCCAGCCTGAAGCGGAAAAACCTCCTGGAGCGTCTGTGCATTTTGATATGGTAGTACGCATCCTGAAGGTCTATCGAGCACATCCAATTGTCCTGACCCAAGAAGGGTAGAATGGACTGTAGCGTGACCATCCGCAATTTTGTTTTTTTGATATAATTGTTTAACTTGCTGAGATCCAGTATAGGTCTCCAGTCCCCTGTTTTTTTTGGTACCAAAAAGAATTTGAAGTAGATTCCAGATCCTTGCTGGTCTGCTGGGACTGATTGGATAGCTCTTTTTGATAGCAGCTTTGATATTTCTAGTGCTGCTTGTTCCCTTAGACTGGGTGGAACATCTGGAAGGGATCCTTTGGGTTGGGATGGGATGTGAATAAAGGGAATTTTGTAACCCTCGGATATGATTGACTGTACCCATTTGTCTTGGGTGAGGGAAAGCCAGGCTTTTGGGTACAGTGATAATCTTCCCCCGACTGCCTCCGAAGGTGGACAGCCGGGCAGCTCCTCAAGGATGCTAAAAGGGTTTATCAGAGAAAGTTTCTCTGCTACCCTGGTTTTGTGGACCTCCTCTGCCTCTAGGGCGGCGTCTATTGTTATTCCCCCCTCTGCCTCTAGAGGAGAATCGACCTTGTGCTTCAGATGAGACTCCCTGAGGTTTGCGGAACCACATTTTTCCTCCCCTCTGACCTTTTGGATAAGGTCTAGAAGGGGTAGAAAAACAGACTCCCACGGCAGAGAGAGTCTTACCTTCCACCTCGCACCTAGTCAATGTATCCTTCACCTGAGGACCAAACAATGTTGAGCCATCAAAGGGGGAATTGGTGAAGGATGCCTTGAAAGGGTCCACAAAATTGCAAAGCCGCATCCAGGCGTGACGTCGTAAAGCTACACCTGTCCTGCGGCCCTACTCACCCCATCAGCAGCATATGAGATAATCGCATGGAGGAGTTAACAATCGAATTCAGGGTTGCCAACTGGGAGTTCATTTTGTCTTGGATCCCCTCAGCTGTTGGATCCTGTATAGCCTCACCCATATCTTTGAGCAAATCTCTCTGGAGACGGGTGAAGTGACACAAGTAGTTCAGCGACCGCATTGAAAAGGTCGCTGATGAAAACATCCACTTACCGTACCTGTCCATGGTCCTAGACTCCTTATTAGGAGGATGGACAGGTACCGAAGGATCAGCTAACTCCTTCTTAGTGGCTGCGGCCACCACCATGGCATCAACAGAGACTCCTTTAGATAGAAACTCTTTCTCCTTAGGGGCAGTAATAAATTTTGACGGCCTCCTTGGGGTAGGTTCCTCTGAATCAGGGGCCGTCCAAGCCTTCCTTGCCACCACTTCCATAAGAGGGTCAAAGGGAGGGGACACCTAGGAGGTGGAAGGGCGAGAGCCAAACGCCTCAAGGTAAACTGACTCGTCCTCTGAAGGGTTAAGGGTGGGCCAGTTCCCCCTCTGTTTCAGGATTTCAAGGATGTCAGCAAAGGAGACATCCTCAGAGGGGGACCGAGGGGAACCTTCAGATTCCTCCAAGTTAGTGTCAGAGGTGATAGACTCAGGGGAGTCAATGTGCTTCCTCTTGCACGGTCTCTTCCGAGGGGGTTCTCCTACCGGATCAGGAGAGGCCTCGGAAGAGGAGGAAATTCCCAATGGGAAAACCTGAGGAGCTAACTCTCTGCGGTCTGATACAAGGAGATGGGTAGAAATCACCGCAGGCACTGAAGAGGGAGGAGCTGACGGAGCCGACTGTGGGGTAGACACTGGGTCTAGCACGGTCCGCATGACCTCGAAGGTGCCCCTATCAGGCAAGGCCAGAGGTCCACGCTCCGAGGAGACAAGGAACCCCCCCGGCACCGACAGGGACGGCTTTGAGGCCGATGTCGGAGCCAAACTCACCAGCGCCGATGCTCCGAGAGGGAGAACGGGGTCGGACAAGGGTCCGATGCCACTTGCCCCCTCACAGCCGACGAGGGAAGCTCGGTGCAGAGATCCCTCCAATGAGGAAATCGTAGCAGACGACGGAGCCAAAAAGGAAGGTATCGGCTCTGAAGCACCGACAGCCACGGCTCCGATGAGCCCCGGCTCCAAACTCAAAGGAGTCAGAGGAGGAATAAAATCAGAGATGGAAATAGCCGCTGACTGTTGAGTAGGGCTATGCAGCATTTGGGCCAGTGCCTCAGACTTGAGAAGTCTACTCACCACCCTTTGTAAATCATGGTCGGACAGCCTGGAGGACTGAGAGGAATGAGACCTATGGCTCCGTTCCGATAGAAGAGGGGATCCCGGAGCCGAATGAATGGAGCCGATGGAAGGGGTCCTAGACCTCTTCTTTGAAGGTGGCTCTGATAAGCCTATCGGAGCCAACTGAGTCTTGTCAACCTCGGCTCCAGCCGGAGCCGAGGTGATGGTATGAGATTTGGAAACATCGGCTCCAGCCGGAGCCGATGTCAAAGCCTTTTTAATGCTTCCAGGGGACGGCTCTGAAACTGGAGCAGACTGGGTCGGGGGGCCTTCAGGCTTTAACAAGCCACATAGAATCAACTTATTTTTGCATTCCTGCAGGACTCTAGGGCTGAATGCATGGCACACAGCACATGAGTCCTGCAGGTGCAAAGGTCCCAGGCAATATACACAAGAAGTGTGACCGTCTGTCAGAGACATTTTCTGACAGCACGAATCACACTTCTTGAAGCCTGAGACCTTGGAGTCTTTAGACATCCTAAAAGCTGAGTGAAGAAAAACACAAACACAACACACAGACACACCCTTAACCAAAATAAAAATCCAGTCACACTGAAGGACTAGGGGAAGGAGAGGGAAAGGGCCAAAGGCCTAAAAGTTAAGAAGGGAATAAAAAGGGAATTCTAACACAAGAGGGGACCCGATTTAAACTAATGGAATACTTTAAATAAAAACTATACTAAATGGAAAAAAAATAGGGGTTGAAATTGAAGTTTCTGAACAAGAAAACTTACTAACCTGCCAGAGCCGGTAGAAGAAGCACCTCGTCAGCTAAGCGGCAAACGAGATCTGAGTAGTTACCGCCTAGCATTATGGGATATAGGGGAGCCTCGAGCCGGTGGAATTAGCTCTCGAGCTTTAGTATTGGCCGAGTCAGAGCCGAGGATTGGCTCCGAACCCATCCAGCAAGAATGAAGGCGAGATTGACAACTTAACATCATCTGTTTACTTTTAATAACTTTATCACATACAAGAACAGCTAAAAATACTTTAATATGAAATATGCAATTTATACTGTGAAAAGTTTCATAGAAATACTGTTAAAAAGACAATTTTAACAGTCAGTAAAAGTCCATTCTTTTCATTTACTGTTATATAGCAATATTTCACAAATGCAGTCTCACTTTTATTCACTAATTTCCATGTTGCTGGTCTTCTTCCTGTTAATCTCTGTCTCCCATCTCCACATTCCAGTTCAATTCCACCAGTGCTCCCAATTCTTCTGGTCAACTCCTGTGCTTTTCTCTGTCTCTCAAGCATTTCCCTTTGGAACAGTAGAAAAGGGTTCACTGACAAAGTCTCTCCATGTGCTTTATTATCAGAAGAATGAGAAGCAGAGTCCCCTTCTGCATGACAGCTCATTTTTTGCTGGACAACCTATTGCATTTCATCCTTAGCCTGTGCTGCATCAAAAAATGACTTTGATCCTCCAGAAAGAAATATTCTGAAGACAAATGGATATAACAGCTTGAATTTCACACCTGCCTCTTGACATTCCCTGATTACTGGAATAAATTTGTCTCTTCTCCCTGTTGTGCAGAGAATAATCTTTTTCCACAAACACTCTACTGTCTCCAAGTTTTAATATTTTGCTGTTTTGCCACAGTTTAGTCAGGATCAGCTCTTTCTCCTGGTAGGTTTGGATCTTTAACTAATAAAGGTCTTGGCTGCCTTCTTGCTGCCATATTTGGAGCATACACATAATGTGCCATTTCAATTAACAATTCCTGATGTGGAATACCATTCCAGACATGTATTTGTGGCTTTGCAAAATTAATACAGTTTGTTCCTTTTAGTTTTTCTGGTACAGCAAAAAATCTCATATTTTCCCTACATGCTATGTCCTCTAATGCTACCATTTTTGAAACATCTCTTCTTCAGCAGTCTCATACTCAGTCTTTTCTTCATGTCAGTCTTTGATTTTTACAATTTTATCAGCTCATCTGGATATGTATAGCTTCTTCCATTTTTCCAGACTTTTGTTATTTAAGTTGATATAATCCTTCAGTATTTTATTAATCAGCTCTGAGCACATTTGACTTATATGTTCCTCTATATTATAGGAAGCTATGTCTTGCACCAAAAGTGGAGCTTGAACTCCTTTTTGCTGAACAGCTGCAAGATTCTTCCTAGTCAGAGTTTTCTCCTTACATTTTCTAGTTGATTTTTTTTCAGTGTCTCTTAGTTTCTGCTTTGCAGGCGTTCAGTAGCCAGTAACTGAATTTTACTCAAATTGACAGTATCTCTAACTGCAGTTTCTCACTTTCTGTTTTCACACTGGAAGAGCCAGAAGCATAACTTGTTCAACTACGTCTATGAGATGGTGCTATGAAAAAAGCATGTCACTGTAATAAGCTGTAAATGAATGGCTTATAACAGTTAGATATATGCATCCCCAAGACCAACCAAATGGCCAGATGCATGCCCCCCCTTTCCTGCCCCAGCTATTCAGGTCACATTACTTTAACAACCCTCCTTTAACATATTTTATTTAACAAAAAGTCTTCTTTTAAACTGTAGCAAATTGTTTGCTACAAATGTAGAGTTTATGCCTGCCTGTATGGAGTATTTCAGCATTCATGTTTTAGTTACATTTTTTTTAAACTGTAGAAAACTGCTTGCTACAAATGTAGCAAACAGTTACTACAGTTTATACCCTGCCTGCATTGAGTTCTCACGTTTTAGTTATTTATTTATTTTACTTTTAAACTGTAGCAAACTGCTTGCCACAATGTAGCAAGCAGTTGCTACAGTTTAGACCACACATGGAGTGTTACAGTGCGCAGGTTGACAAATGCAATACTGGCTTGGTATTGCATTAGGGAGAGCGAGATCAGCATTAGCTGATCGTGCTCCCCAACACTTTGCACCCAGGGCAGTTGTTCCTCTTGCCCAGATATAGCTATGCTACTGTGGAAAGCTGAAGTCAAGCTGTTGATCAGTATGCAGTCATCTTGGAAGTCCAGGTTAAAATTAATATTTTCATAGAGAGGTTCGGTTTCTGTTATAAAATGTGGATTTTTTCCTCCAACAGGAACTTTTCTTCCAAGAAATGGAGAGCGTTCGCCACCTATCAATCCTTGAAAGCTGGCAAGAGAAGTGCTGTTTGCTGCTACGAAAGTTCTGAAGGACTTTGAACCAAAGTCACTCATTTTAGTCAGCTCAGGACAAGCTGACTAATGATTTGGGCCAGTAGAAAGTGTCTTTAAGCTTTGGAAGCTGGCCAGCAGTTATAGCCTTAGCAGGATATAACCCATATAGCTAAGGCTACTGCGGTAGTGATCATAGTGATGAATATCTGTATTTCTGCAAGAAGTAGTTAAAAAAAAGACTAAAGTTTGTTGACTGTGCTAATATGTTGGGAGGATTATGAAGCATAATTACCACTTTGTTATTCATGTGTAGAAGGACAAGAAGGGGACAGAAGATATAACTGTAAGCAATAGAAATGTAGTTTTTTGGTAAAATGTATACAATAAATTGCATGAAGTAAAGTGCATGCTATATTGTAAAGTAATTCTGTACAGTATGAAGAAGTAGTGTAAATGAAAGATGGGGTATCTAATTTGTGACTGCAGTTCATACTATGATATTAAATTAAGAAATTATTTTTTCTTGACTGTAATGTATGCAGGGATTTTTATTGTAACAAAATAAAGGCTTGGACATAAGCAGTATAATGTTGTGAACTTGGGCTGTTGAGTGAAGCTGCAACATATACTGATCATATTATATAAGTATTAATATGTAATAATTTCATCTGTTTTATACAGGAGAAAGCAGAGAGTAATGTTCTTAGTTTGTCTGCAGGCAAGGGATTTTTCTCTAAGAAAACAGGCCAGCAAATGGAAGGCATGAAATGGTTTTCTAGTATTTAAACAGAGTTTTTTCTTGCATCTGGAAAGCCATCTCCTCCTTTTTTTCATCAATGAGTGACAACAGTTGGAGATGGTAGGTCTACAATTGGGCGTAACTAATCATGAAATAACTAAAGAATATGCTTGTGAGGCAGTTGTATAAGAAACATTGTGATTTGTATTTAATGGGGAACTAGCAAGCAGTTCATTGAAAATAAAATTTGATACTGACAAAAGTGAATGCATTTGCAATTAATTGCATCTGTAGCAGCTTTAACTATTTTGTAATAAATATAACAGGTCTCATCTTAGTTTATTCATTTAAGGGTACCCAATGCACTTTTTCTTAAGGCTAAAAAAATCACTTAACTGAGAGCATGCAAGCTGTTTTTCACATTTGGGAGGGGAACAGAGATAGGACAGGGACAAGTGGTATCTGCACAAGGGGGAGAACAGGCTCTAGCATGCAATGTCAGCATGATCAAACCTAATTTTAGAATAGGTGAAGACTGTGGGTGTAGCTGTCTACTTGGACAGCTGCCTTTATGTAGAGAAGTGATTTTAATTTTTTTTAAGTGCTTGTGTAAGTTAGGAGTTAAGGGGTTTGAAAATTTAAAATAATAAAATGCAAAGTAAATGGAGCTGCAGCCAAAACTGTAGACTGGTGAGTATTCTATTGAGCTCTTTCATCCCAAGCAAAAAGAGGACTGTAACAGAATGAAATAACATTATAGAAGGCAACAAATACCAGCATAGCACATGATCAAAGAAAGCCAACAGACTGCTTCTTAAATACATTACAACAGTGTAAAAGAGAGAGAGAGAGAGAGAGAGTGTGTGTGTGTGTGTGTGTGTGTGTGTGTATATATATATATATATATATATATATATATATATATATATGCTGAATGCTGTATATCAGATGTTAATCTCATGCAAGAGGGCATATTTTCTGTCCAGTTAGAACTCTGCTGAATTATCCAGCTGCCCTCTGAGTTGTGCAGCCCAGTTTGCCTTTTTGAAGTTTTCTCTCTCATAAAAAATGTGAAGAAGCAACATGATTTTTGTGAATAAACCTGAGAAGATAAGTTGGTCCTTCTCTGATAACTCACCCAATATGGTGCTGTGAAGGCTCTTTCTGTGATTTTCAAGACCTGTGTTAGGCTGAGTATAGTTATACTGATTATAACGTGATAATGAAGATTGTTTCATCCATGTGACTTCTTGTAGACTAAATCCTAACTCAACAAGGTTAATGTCTTACCTCATGTCGTTACAACCAAACACTTTTTAGATGATTGGAGGATCTTTGTTAAAAAGAGGCTTTGATTAATCAAATACTAAATGAATAAGACAATGGAGCCTAATCACTTATCTCCTCATCAGTAACCTCCCATTTATTGGGGCAGAATACTGAATATTTTAGTTTATGCACAGATGTATTCGTATATTGTGTCTCATTGGTCTTTTTAGACCCTTTTCAATCCACTTTTAGAGCTAGGTACACCACCAAGACAGTTGCCATTTGGGTGGTTAATGACCTGCTAATGATGAAAGATCAAAGGCTGCATTCGAGATAGGTCTGCCTTGATCTCCAGGTGGCCTTTTGACACTGTGGATCATAATGTCCTTCTGAAATGCCTGCAATTTTATCATGGTTTTACAAGCACTGTACTCCAGTGGTTTGCTTCTTACCTTTTCAGAATACCCTCAGACAGTGGGGTTTGAAATGCATTCCTCTGGCTCCCTGCATCTGGAATGTAGAGTGCCATGTGGTCCTATTTTAGCTCTGTTACTGTTCATTGTGTGCATGCTGCTCCTCAAGGAGATCATTATGTGTACAGGAATTGCAATCACATATTGCATTTGTTAGGGAGGCTCGGCCTGATTTTTCCTAACTTGTAGGGCTTCTTGGGTGACATTCTGCAGTGACTGGTGCATAGTCTACTTAAACTCAACCTAACAAAAACTGAGGCTATTAATTCACACTGCTGCCTTTCACAACTTTCTCTGTGTTCAACCTTCAATGATGGGTATAATCTGTTGGAATTTGTACCTCATGTCCATGATTTGGATGTAGTTCTTAGGCTGACACTTAAGGACCAGGTTTCAACAGTCAAGACATGTTACATTTACATTAGAAATACTCCAGGTCAAGCACCTTATTTCCTTTTTGGACCTAAAAATCATAGCTCAGGTCTTGGAAATGTCTCAATGCAACTGCTAACATGTCCTTTGTCTTGCAAGAATTGTGACCTGGTTCTCTGCAGCAAGTGCAGAATTGTGCTGCAAGGTTACTGACTGTCATTTCCAGAACCAGCTGTATCACACCAGTCTTGTGCAATCTGCATTGGTTGCTGATAATTGTTAGATATGTATGTAAAATTTTGTTTCTTACCTACTGATTCCTTCACAATCTAAGTCCTGCTTATCTAAAGCAGAAGATTCTGAGGCCATATACCCCCAAGACACCACTGATCATAGGATAAGGACCTACTAATGGTTCCACAGACACTTAGAAACCCTGGACATGTTATCTTTGCAAACCTTGCTTGGTATTGCAACCAGCTACTTCCCATTTGTGGATGAACTTATGTGCAATTGTCTTTAAACAACTAATCCACTGATTAAAAAAGTGAATGTATAATTTATTCATGAATACTCCAGATTTATTTGCCTTGAGCCATTTTCTTTCACTGGAATTATCAGAAATACCTAATACCTTCTATTCAAAAAAAGTATCTGTCCCCACGGAAGAGCAATGCGCCATTTTTTTAGATTGCTTTATCTTTTTATTTTTAGATACTTTGCAGTAGTTTTTGTTTTTATAAGCCTGTTGTCATTTAAACATTGTTTATTTTATTTCCACAGTGCTTATATTACAAAATGCATTCACATAAAAAAAAACAATAAAGTAATGAATGATAATTGCTATCCCATATCTGATCTGATCATTAGTGCATTTACTCTAGTCTGTGAGATAGGTTTTCCTAACCTTCTGCATTTTCTTTGCTTTTGTTGTTGAATCATTCTGACTGATAAATATGTTTTCCACTTCCTCAATATCAATCCTTTTTGCCTTTTTAAGGCATCATATTAAAGACAGTGGTGATGCATATGCTCTGTATATTTTTTGCAGTTTACTAATTGCATGATTTCGGTATAATGCTGTCAAAAACAGACATAGACACCATGGATGCATGTGCCCATGTTTACCTTTTTTCCTGTTCATTTAATTTCAAATCTGCCAACATTTTTATCATAGAATCTCATGGACCAGATGAGGGTAACTTAGAAGTCTTATCAGATGGATTTTTGTTTTATCTCTTTTTTCCTTTACTCCAAATACAAATACTGGTTTTCATTTCATTCTTCCTGTATCCCTAAGTATCCCACTTCTGACAACAATATGTGTTGCATTCTTATTTTTTTTTTACTAAGGTTATATGGTAGACCATAATACGAATGGAAAAATGAGACAACACTCCAGGCTGCAGCTGAAAACAGTTTAATAAAAAAAAAATGAGTTACTTACAAAAATCATCAGCTTAATTATCTTGCACACTTACAGTTGCCACCTGTTTCTTTTTCTGGACTATCCAGAAATCAAACTGATTGTCAGGTAGTCTGGAAAACACTGTACAAACTCTGGTATTCTGTTTCAAAAAAGAAACACTATCAGAGTAAATGGGCGGATTTAATATATATATTTTTTTACAGAAAAGTATAGTAAATCTCTAGAAAAAAGCATCACAAATAGAAAAAGAGGACATCAACCTCACTTGACATCATGATGACATCACGAAATAGGTGGGAAGGGGGTGGGATATGATGGCAGATGGGCAGGGTTATGGGAGGTGCAGGGAGTGTGACCTTAGCCCAGTTTTTGGCCATAATGAAAGGTGTCAACCCTGTAAACACTATATCATGGTTCATAGATAAGTACTAGGCTAGCTGCCATTGTGGGCCATTTTAAGTTTAGCCAGTTTCCCTTCAAAGATGAAAACTAAACCCTGTACCTTGTGTCTATAAGGTAAACACCTTAATCATTATGCCAATCTCCTGCCCACATACACACACACACATACTTTTTTGGGGGGTACTGTAGCAACTCTTCTTGACCAAGGCAGTCTGTGAATTAAGCAATCAATCAGTCAATCAAATCAAAACAAGATCAAGCTGGCAACTTTATTCCTAACGTATCAGTAAATCAATCAAATTAAATATTGATGCATGAAAGGACCTCAGGCATTGGTTATCAAAGTCAAGTCCTAAGACAAGTAAGGAAGGTCAGTGAAGCAAGCAACTGCCCTGTCTTATATACCCATAAATGAACATGAAAACATGCAGTAATTTCTGGAAACGTACAGCTGTTGAACTGATACTTTTTTGGAAATCTTATGGCATTGATAAAAAATAGCATTTCATTTCCTGAGTTGTTTGAAACATTTACAGAAAACATTTGTTTTTCAGTTCATTGTTACACACTAGCTTCCCCAATCTGTTACATTATCTAAAGCATGTCCCTGTGTAATTTATAGCTACTTCCCCTTTCTTTTTTTTTCCATAATAAATTTTTATTGATATATATTTTCAAAATACAATAAAATCACACACATAATTCACTACTATTACTATCAAAACTATATACAATATCTACATGAAATGCTTCCATATACAAATCGTCATTATTCCAAAAAAGAAGACACCATGGAAGAAAAACAAAGCCAAAACATTTGTAGAAGTACTTTGCGTCCATACATATCATACATGTTTTCAAAACATTGTTTCCTCCACATATACATCCAAACTTTAATATATTCCTAATAACAGTATTATGCTAATATAATGTTAAAAACCTTTTCCCATATTTTTGGGTTATTAATATTTTTGTTACTTTGCTTCAGGAGTAATTTATGTGCTAATATATGCTTTATAGCCACAAGCTTGAAATTATCCCATGATGTCTTGTCTGGTTCTAACCAATTTGTAGCTATATATAACTTCATCAGCAAAAAAATATTCATATATATTATAGTTTGTGACCTAGAGAGCTCTCTTGGAGGAACACGTAGAATCATAAATTCCCATGATAACGTTGAACTTTGATAACCCATCTTTTGTAGTTGTGTTCTAAGAGAGTTCCAAAGTTTATATATACACTTGCAGCTCCAGAACATATGAAGAAGATCCGCCGTTTGATTTGTGCAATATGAACAAGTTGGAGAATTCCTAGGATTAAATTTATGTAACCTAAGACGAGTATAATAAGCATTATTCCAAATCATCAACTGCGTATACATCAACTTTTGAAAAGAGACCGATTTTATTGTTAAATCAATTGCTTTTAATACCTGATTATCTGCTACTGTCATTTTGTTTACCCAATACCCTGACAACAGACTTTTATCCTGGAATTTTAAATCTTTAATTAATTTATTTGTTGTTGTTATAAATTTGACCTCCTGTTGGAGAGCCTGCCACAATTCAGAGCATTTATCCACAATTCTGACTACCGGTTTAAAGTTTTCAAAATGACTCAGAGCAAGTTCTCTGATTTGTCTCATGCCAACCATATAACTCTTAGGAAGATTCAATTCCTGCCTAACTTGCGAAGCCGATAAATGAAATTTATTAAAAACATCAATCAGAGTCAAATTAACTATTAATGGGAATTTACTAAGATCAATCAACTGATTATTTAGTTTAAAATTGGGATTCCTATGGAAAGGCTGAAAAACCATCATATATTGCAACAAGTCTACTGATTGGAATAAATTTTGCAAAGATGACACATATGTTTTCAAGTGGTCCATAATCCCATACTTTATCAAACTACTTTTATCCAAAAAGGGTAAAGCTTTAGGATTTATGTTCCGATCTAGAATATGCTTGTAATTCAAGACCACCCAAGTTGGTATCCACTTTGTACTAATTACCTCATAATTAGCAATTCTTAAACACCTGTTGGCGTTCACGATTAAATAGTATACTTCAAAATTCGGTAACTCAAGTCCTCCTCTACTCTTCGGAGTCATTAATTTCTCATACGATATTCTAGTTTTCTTTGGCTCCCAAATAAATTTAGCTAGATCTTTATGAATTTGTTTAAAAACTGTCTTTGTAATTGATACTTGAGCAGACCTAAAGATATACAACATTCGTGGTAATATATTAATTTTCACTATTGATACTTTTGCCAATACCGGTAGTCTTAAATTCCTCCATCTGCCACAATCAGCTACTATTAGTTCCCATACTCGTTTAATTATTACTATAAAAGTCCTTATTATCCGTAGAGAAGCTAATACCCAAGTATTTGATATTTTCTTTACATGATATCTTCCCCACCAGGGACATTAATGAAAAAGGTTTAGGGGTTCTTAACGGGAAAATACTAGTTTTCTCCAAATTAATTTTATAATTAGAGACTTCTGAAAATTCATTTATAACATTTAATATCTTTTCACTATCAGAAATTGGGGTTGTACAATAAATAATAAGATCATCAGCAAATGCCGACATTACTAATTTATTCCTATAAAGTATTGGTGCATTATGATACAAATTTTGCTTAATATATAAAAATAGAGGTTCTAAATAATGGTTAAACAATAGGGGGACAAAGGGCAACCCTGCCGTGTACCATTTTTAATCTGTATTCTTTTAGAATAACTCCTATTAATATATAACGTAGTATACGGATTACTATATAATATTTGTAGTATCTGAATAAATTCCTGTGGCATATTGAAATAAGGCAACACATCAAACAAAAAGTTTATATCCACTCTATCAAATGCTTTCTGAGCATCTATTATAAGGGCATAAATATTAGAGCTGTTTTGTTTAGCATACATCATCATATTATGTAATGTAAGTGTGTTATCACTAGTTTGTCTAGTTGCCATAAATCCAGCCTGTTCCTTAGAAATTAAATGGATCATAATCTTTTTTAATCTACATGCTATAATGGTAGTTAGAATTTTCATATCCACATTTATTAATGCTATTGGTCTGTAATTATCCGGGCTTTGGGGGTCTGAATTAGCTTTATGTATAAAGATTGTTTTTGACGCATTAAGGTGGGGGTCACTAATTTTATTTCTTATTATGTAGTTAAATACATGAGACAATATTTTACCAAAACTATCAGCAAACTCTTTATAAAATTCAACTGTCAAACCATCAGGACCTAGTGACTTATGTACTTTCATATGTTGAATTACATATACTATTTCCTCTGAAGATATAGGTTTAATCAGATCACCTTGCAGACTCTCTTCTAATTTTGGAAAATTAATTTTTTGCAAGAATCTTTTATTCTGTTTATGTATAGACCTATCAATGTGACCCTCATAAACCTTGGTATAGATTTTTTGGAAAATATCAATAATATCCTCAGTTTTAGAATACACTGTGTCATTGCATTGTATTTCCGAAATATGTACAGTTGTTTTCGATTGATTTATAATCCTTGCCAATGCTTTTGATGGTATTTGAACATTATTGGCATATTTCACTAAACACCTATGCTCCTGAAGTGTTACTCTACTATTATGCAGCAAGAAGAGATCCCTTTGACATTTCAACATTTCCTTCTCTGTTGGAGCATTAAAATTCTGAATCAGTTCTTTCTCGAGTAGCTTCACTTTTGTTTCTAATTTTTGAATATCAATGTTTTGCCTTTTCTTATAATATGAGGCTTTTTGCAAAAGAAATCCTCTAATTTGAGATTTAGCTGCTGCCCATTCAATATCAGGAGTATGTTCCTGAAGCTTCATCCTATCTGTTAAACCTTTCAGATATTTTACAATTCCATCTATTATATCCTTTTTATTTAACAGATTTGGATTAAGTGACCAATTGTAACCTCTATGCATTCTTGTATCTTTTAAATCTTTAGAAAACCTTAACAAAATTTTTGAGTGATCCGATAGATATCGAGTATGTATAACCACTACTGGTTCCAAATTAATTAATGCTTTGGATATCAAGAAAAAATCTATCCTAGACCACATTTTGTGGCATGGTGAATAGAAGGTATACTTAATTGCATTATTAATAGCTACTTCCCCTTTCAAAGCACACAGTCTTGATACACAGGCTTTGGGTTGAAAATGTGACTGCATGAACCACAGCTTTCTGAGAAATATGTTTTTCTCATATTTTACAGCTTAATGCAAAACTCTGATTAATCAATGCAGGATTATTAAAATATGCTCACAAATAATCATTTCATAGGCTGACAAACATAATATCTAATACAGATACATGCTGTTATGCCTTTGCTCTTCACTTTGCTGTTTCATGCCCAACCATGTGGAACGCAAACCAAAAAAATTGGGACAGAATGCATGGGCCCTATGCAAGAGCATTCACATTTCTGCCCCTTTCAAATATGTTAATAATCTCTAATCTTTATCATGAATCTGTTTCAAAACCCAGGTTTTCACCTCAGTCTGGAGAAGTCATCTCTTATTCCTTCTCAGTGAGTCACATTTCTAGATTGCCTGCTAAACACATCCTTACTGATGGCTTACCTTCCTCTAGAAAAGACATTCTTTCACCACATCCAGTTCCTACAGTTTTCTCAGCAGTCAGCTAAAGTAAGGGAATATCTGAGGAATTTTGGATGCATTGCTACCACTATCCTGATGATTCCACTAGTCAGACAACACAATAGAAAATACAATGGTTTCTTATTAGCAGAAATTCACTATCAACGTTCTCCCAGCACTAAACTGTGTCAAGAAAAAACTGTTATGGTGGGCAGACCAAACCTTACTGAATCCAGGTCTTTCAATTTTTCCTCCATCCCCCTCCCCCTCCCAGTCTGTAACAGCTGTTTCAGACATTGCATGGGGGGCTGTGTCCAAGGAAATCAAAACAATGTTTTTGGGACCATCATTTCAAGAAAAGCACACAAATATTAAGAAAATTATGGATTTGATTAATGTATTAAAAACTTCAAACCATTTGTGAACTCCATGACCTCTTTTGGTAATCACAGATAGCACCACTGTGATGTGTATCCTGCAGCTGATACTATTGGTTCTACTATTATAGGTTCATAGGTTTGTACTAGGCTATCGGCCCTAGGGCCTATGCAAGCCTAGCCATAACAATTCCCTGGCTATTTCTTCCCATACTATTTACTTCCCTGGACCCTTGTCTAGCAGGGCGACTGACATCTTAATTTTTATGTGGGTAAAACAGAGTGTCCACTTAAATGTAGGATATACAAACATTTAAACGACGTAAAAAAAAAAACAAAAAAAAAACAAAATAATGCCCTATTCAAGCATTCTCAGAGTTGTATGGATTTCAAAAAATATTGTCTTTGATATTTTGGAAAGCACCAGGCTTCAGCCTAGGCGGGGGAAGATTAGAGAAATATTTTAAGAAAGAGAAAAACAGAGTGGCACCCGGGACTAAATTATGCTATATCTATTACACCTATGCTGCATGAAAGGGCAAATGTTATATAACTTTTTGAGAATTTTTAGAAGTTATTTCGTGGCATATATTTCATCCTTTTTTCAGAACTAAAACCAATAAAAATATACATATATTTTTATACCTACACGTATTTTGTTGCAAACAATGTTCACGATGAACATGTCTAATGTTCCAAACCTATACATGATGTACAAAAGTGATTCCCCTTCACATGGGCGGAGCATCAATTCACATTTCCCCGACAAAATAGCACTCTCTCTGGCAACTTGGCTGTTGATTTGTGGCTTTTCTAAACCCCCACCAGTGAAGAATGAGCACCAGCCCAAACAGCAGCCGGCCTTAACCATTGCTTTGAACCATATCCTGCAGCCGATATTATGTATGTTAGTCCTATCTCCTAAAACAAACTGCACTGTTTGATACTCAAACATACATTGATTTTTGCTTATATCTGTAACTGTAAAGTGCACTGTCCTGGCTGGCACACCTGAACAAAGGATCGCAAGTAGCATTCTCTCGGTGGTCTAGACGCTTACACATATCGAGTTTCACCTCTATGTCTGCCCTTGTTTTTAGTTATTCCCCCTTAGCTTACCTTTCTCTTGTCTGATATTTTCACTTTTTACTGTATTTCTTTTCCCGCTTAACAGAAACTCTTTTCTCTCACAGGCAACTCTGGTCTCTCCCTCTAGCCTACTACTAGTTACTTCATGATAGATACCTTGTTACATGTTCTTTCACAAACACCCCACCAATACTACACTGTAATCCCCTCTACTCTCTTACCCCATTAGACATTACATAGTAACTTGTACAGAACTGACCTGTTAGTCTACAATATCGGCTCACTGATAGTTTTTTGTTACTGTACATCCCATCTGTTTAGCCCCACTCCATTTGCCCTTGCTACGCGTAAGCTCTCTCCGCTCCTCTACCCTACCCCCATTCCCACCCACTCTCCCTAAATTTATAGTCACATACCTGTTCCTTTTCCTGTCACAAAGACCTCCTCTTTCTTACTCCCCACCCCTCACTCATTTCTCCATACTCCATCAACTCCCCCTTTTACATCCCCTCCCTCAACTTCTTCTCTCTAATCCACTCCCATACCTCCTCAGCCAAACCTATACCAGTACTGTCACGAACACTTCCACACCTATACAGTCCAACCTTATAGAGCCTACAACTCTCCACTTACCTATCTCAGCCTACTCACTCCCTCACACTCTAACACGCAACTCCATCTCACAATCCCATGCATCTCTATTCTAATATGTCTACTCTACCTACCCTGTACTGCCTCAAATATCTACATATATCAATTTCACAACCAGCACCCCCTCACATACTAGCACAGCCTATCAACAGCCATACTTGCACTACAGTAATTTATGTCCCCGTTTCAAACTTCAACCTTCCATCTATTTTCCCCTAAACATCAGATTCCATCTACTTATCTTCAAATTAAATAATCTTTTGCTCCACAGTCTTACACACATAAAACTACAGGCAGGCATCCACCCCAACCCAGGCCCAAACTATACATTTAGAAAAACAACCAAGATCCGAATGAAGCAATGCTCCTTGAACAGTTTGAAATAAACAATTTTAATTCTAGCGCCTCGGTGCCACACACCTTCATGGAATACAAATAAATTCAAAAATCCTACTTATATACACATTTTACATCAATTAAACAATAAAATTAATTAATCTAATTGCTCCTTAAAGCAAACTTCTCCAATTCAACTCTCCATTAAGTCCCTTAGGGACCAATGTGTTAAATTTCAAAATGTAAATACTTTCCTTACATAAAAGTTTTTCTTTTAAAACATTTTCATCTCCATAAAAACATTTAATTTGTTCCAAAATACTTCCTTTTAACAAAGAGTAGTCACTGTTGTGTGTTTCCAGAAAATGAGCAGCAATAGTTTTTTCTTTCCTACAGTTTTTGATGTCTCCAATATGTGCCATGAACCTTAATCTGAACATCCTTTTCATCTTTCCCACATATAACATATTACAGGGGCAGCTTAAAATATAAACCACCCACTTAGATTCAAATGAAAACTTATCTTTAGGTGTAAAGGTGATATTATTAATACATTTAAAACAGTTAACAATCTGCGGACAAACCAGACATCTTCCACATTTATATGTACCTGTTTGAACCGGACATCTGGGTACTGAACAATCTGGTATAACAAATAATCCGCTAACCAATATATCCCTTATACTTCTACCTCTGACAAATGAACTAGAAAAATCTCTTGGTAGAATTTTAGCCAGAAATTTATCATTTAATAAAAATTTCCAGTAATGATCTAACATTTTAATTATTTCCTTACTTTTAATATTATACGTGGATACAAAATAAATCTGTTGTATTTGATTCCTTTTACATACCTCTATTGCATCTACTACTTTATTTTTTGTTCTGATGCCACCATTCCTATTGTATACCCTTTGATCTGCCTCCATCACCATATCTGAACGATAACCTCTTAATGAACATGTCAATGGAATGAATTTCATCCCTCAAAATGTCTGCTCTATTACAGATTTTAGACAATCTCAAAAATTCATTATAACAGAGAGAAGTTAACAGTTGGGTGGATGACAACTACTTGCATGTAAAAACTGGTTGCCATCAGCAAAATTCCTATGTACCCCTGACACAATAGTGCCATCTTCCTTACCCTCCAGTTCTAGATCTAGGAAATACACTTTATTCCCTTGTTGTAATCCATCAAAACTGAGGTTAAATGGATTTTGATGCAACTTATAAAGTCATTAACCTTTTCAATACCTCCTTCACATATAAAAATTAAATTGTCTATATGACAAAAATAATGCTTGACATACTGTTGCATACATTCATGTCCAATCAAAAACATTGTTTCAAAGTAAGACATAAAGAGGTTCATGTACATGGGTGCAAAAAGTGCCCCCCATGGCGGTTCCCTCCTTCTGTCTATAAATCTGGTTATTATACAGGAAAAAAATATTTTACAGGCAGAAATCTACCATTTCTACTACAAAAGTAAAAAGAGGGTTGTCACCCAAAAAATATGTTATAGCAGATAAACCATCATGATGTTTAATACATGTATACAAACTCTTTACATCCAACACTATCCAGTACATCTCCACTTTCCACTCAATGTCAGCAATTTTTGTTAAAAAATCAGAACTATCCTGAATGTAAGACAAACTCTTATTGACATAAGGAAGCAATACTTCATGTAGCAATGAGCCCATGTTTTGTAAAAAATAATTACAAGCCGATACAATCGGTCTTCCTGGGGGTTCTCTTAGATCCTTGTGGATCTTTGGCAAACAAAAAAATACCGCTGGTTCTCTATTGTTAACAACTAATTTAATTTCCACATCTTTCTTAGAGAAATTACCCAGACGTAAACCCTTTTGTAGCAATTTATCATATTTGTCCATTGCTTTCATAAGACACATTTTTTCACTATTTTCATAAGTTTCTTCATTGCTTAAATGTTCCATACAAATTTTATGATACTGCAGAGCACTCATTACTACAATGCAACTATTCTTGTCCGCTGGTTTAATTACCAGTCCCTTGTTATTATGTAATTCCATTAGTGCCTTCCATTCTCTGTAAGTTAAATTATGACTTATAGATTTTTTATTTTTCAACACTTCATCACATATATTGCTTCCTTCAAAACTAACCATTGAGTAAAAATGTGAGATGCTCTGGTTCTGAAAATGAGGTATGAATTTACTAACTGTTGGAATATTGGAGGTATTTAACAAACAATAAACATTAGACATCCCATCATCCTCATCTTGCTGCTCACTGATTCTCAAACATACATTGTTTTTTGCTTATATCTGTAACTGTAAAGTGTACTGTCCTGGCTGGCACACCTGAACAAAGGCTTACAAGTAGCTTTCTCTCGGTGGTCTAGATGCTTATATATATAGAGTCTAACCTCTATTTCTGCACTTGTTTTTAGTTATTCCCCCTTAGCTTACCTCTCTCTTGTCTAATATTTTCACTTTTTACTGTATTTCTTTTCCCGCTTAACAGAAACTTTTCTTTCTCACAGGCATCTCTGTTCTCTCCCTCTGGCCTACTACTAGTTACTTCATGATAGATACCTTGTTACATGTTCTTTCACAAACACCCCACCAATACTACACTGTAATCCCTTCTACTCCCTTACCCCATTAGACAGTACATAGTAACTTGTGCAGAACTGACCTGTTAGTCTACATCGGCTCACTGATAGTTTTTTGTTACTGCACATCCCATCTGTTAGCCCCACTCCATTCACCCTTGCTACACTTGGGCTCTCTCCACTCCCCTACCCTACCCCACCCCCATTCCCACCAACCCCACTATCCCTAAATTTATAGTCACATACCCACTCCTTTTCCTGTCACAAAGACCTCCTCTTCCTTACTCACCACCCCTCACTCATTTCTCCATACTCCATCAACTCCCCCTTTTACATTCCCTCCCTCAACTTCTTCTCTCTAATCCACTCCCATACCTCCTCAGCCAAAGCTACACCAGTACTCTCACTAACACTTCCACACCTTGTACAGTCCAACCTTATAGAGCCTACTACTCTCCACTTACCTATCTCAGCCTACTCACTCCCTCACACTCTAACATGCAATTCCACCTCACAATCCCATACATCTCTAGTCTAATATGCCTACTGTGCCTAACCTGTACTGCCTCAAATATCTACATATATCAGTTTCAAAACCAGCACCCCCTCACATACTAGCACAACTTATCAACAGCCATACTTGCACTACAGTAATATATGTCCCCAACTGTTTCAAACTTCAAACTTCCATCTATTTTCCCCTAAACATGCTGAGCCCTCACAGCCTAACCTTCCCAACATCAGATTCCATCTACTTATCTCCAAACTAAATAATCTTTTACTCCACAGTCTTACACACATAAAACTACAGGCAGACATCCACCCCAACCCAGGCCCAAACTATACGTTACCCACTTCTCAACCACAACCCCACCCAAAGCTTGACACCAACTCTCCCCTACCTAAAGTTTCAAATTCAGATGTATTGATTACTAACTTTAATCTAAGGAGCATTGTAAACAAAACATCTGAATTCCATGCTATCCTGGCCACATACTCTCCAGACATAGTAGCCATCACCGAAACCTGGCTAAAACCACAAATCAAAGACTCAGAAATAACATACAACAGCTATAATATTATAAGACAAGATAGACTAAAAAAGAAAGGTGGTAGGTGTTGCAATCATGTATAAAGACTCCCTAATACTAGACAAACTAAACTGCTCACTCCCTGACATCCCCAATGCAGAAATCCTCATCTCCTGCTTGAATATAAATGTCCAAAAATCCATTGCTACCTATATGCCCCTGGAAATAACCTTCACAACATAGAACTTCTCCTCTCCTGGTCTCCCTCCTATTTTTCACAAGAAACTATCATCCTAGGAGACTTTAACCTAGGTTGGTTCTCCTGTTCCTCTGACAACCGATCAGCCTTCATCAACCTCTTTAACCTCACCCAAATCATAAACTCCTCCACCTGCACCAATAAACGCAATAAAAAGCAATCACTATTAGACTGGATACTAACTAATAAGCCAAACTTCAACCACCAATCTGGCTGCCTTCCCATAAGCATTAGTGACCACACCCCCACATTTCTGCTACACAAAAAAAACTACATATCAAACCTCACAGTCCATTTCAATACATATGTAGCAAAAAACATTTCTCCCCCACCTTATTTAATCAGCTACTTCTCAACTGTGACTGGTCACCACTAACATACCTACAATTAAATCATGCAGTAGAATTCTTTAACCATACTTTCCTTGAAATCCTAAATAGTCTAGCCCCAAAAAGAAAGATTTGCAC
Organism: Protopterus annectens; assembly: GCF_019279795.1. Taxonomy (NCBI): domain Eukaryota; kingdom Metazoa; phylum Chordata; order Ceratodontiformes; family Protopteridae; genus Protopterus; species Protopterus annectens. The sequence goes on from NC_056733.1 coordinate 179,702,595, forward strand.
CAAAGCAAAACAACTGCCTTGGCTATCCCCCGGAACAAAACTACTAATTAAACAAAGGGACAAAGCAAGAGCCCTCTACCTCTCCGCCAAAGACAAATCCAGCAACTTAGAAATCAAACTAAGGCAAAAATCAACCAGGGCAAAATATATTACTTCCAATCCTCCCAAGAAAAACACCTACATAACCCTTAAAAATTCTGGCAAAATATCAATCTCCTCCCCAACCCTGGCAGACTCCCCACCCCCCCTCTCCTTCTGCTTCGAATACCTCTGAACCTCTAGCCTCTCAGATCAACTCTTACTTCATAAACTCTATCCCCAGCCTGCTACAATGCCAACAAAACTCTCCACTCACTACCCCCTCCCCTGCATCTATGTCAGTAGACTCCCTCTCTTTTAAACCTGTTCAAAAATCCTTTATAAAAAATCCTTTAAGCAAGCTGAAACCTTGTAGACTTGTTACTGCCCACTTGCCAAATGAGTTTCTAAAGATTGCAGCCCCATCTATTGCCTACCCTATCTCAATACTCATCAATCAGTCTATCTCAAACAATATGTGCCCAACGTCTGGAAAATAGCCCACATCACCCCTCTCCACAAGGGTGGCCCCTTCAGAGATATTGAAAATTACTGCCCCATAGCAATATTCCCACCCATAGCCAAAATCCTTGGAAAATATATTCACCAACAACTCCTAGAGCACCTTACATCAAATAACCTTCTAGCTAACACAGAGCATGGTTTCCACCCCAAGCACAGTACTAATACTGCCCTTATTGCTTTCTCAAGCACCATTCACCACCTTATGAACAGTGAATTTTTCTCAGCTGTATTTCTAGATCTGTCAAAAGCTTTTGACACCATATCCCACCAACTTCTCCTAAACAAACTTACCACTTTCAACTTCAGTCAATCAACCCTTTCTTGGTTCCACAGTTACCTATCAAACTGACAGCAGGCCACCAAATGGGACCAAAACCTCTCTCCCTTACTGTCTGTCAACACGGGTTCCTCTAGGGTCCATTTTGGGCCCCCCTTCTGTTTATCATTTTCACAAATGACCTCATGTCAGCTACCAAATTAGCCACAATAATACAGTACGCTGATGACACTATGCTCATCGTATCTGCCACATCCCTACTAGAACTTCAGGAAGAGACACAAAAAGCATTCCAGGAAACACAACCATTTCTTACTAGCCATCAACTCATTCTCAACCCAAAGAAGACTAAAATAATAAACTTTACAAACAAATCTAAAAAGAACACCTCTCCCCCATCCCTATTCTATCCACAAATGGCACAAAAATTGAACCCCAGGCCAAACTACTAGGTGTTATCATAGACAACCACCTAAAATTTGACATTCATATATCCCAAACAATCAAAAAGGTCCATGCAAAACTCAGTGCTCTCAACAGTGCAAAACCATTCTTAACACCTCAAGCAAGACTAGCCACAGCTAGATCTCAGCTTCTGTCTATACTGCTATACTGCTCACACATTTTCACCAACTTACGCAAAAATGACCTTCAAAACCTAGAAACCTGCTACAACAAAACAGCTAAGTTTGCAAACAATCTCCCTCACAAAGCTCATCACTGCACTGCTCTAAAACAATTGAACTGGCTAGAATTGCCTCACCTCTTAACTCTAAATCAACTTGTCCTCACCCATAAAAATTATTCAAAACCCTCTTGCCTGCCCTGCCATCTCCTCCCTTATTCAGCCTCAAACTTGTAACAGAGCCCTCAGATCCTCCAACAGACCACTGCTCAAAGTTACTCCGTCTCGAAACTCCCACGGAGACTCCCTCTAGTCAAAAAAAAAATGCTAAGTACTGGAATTCCCTCCCTTTAATCTTACAAAGTACCACATCCTCTCCTGATTTCAAACATAGGCTAAAAGAACACCTCAACAACAACTGGTTATGCCCATATTGCTCTCTTGGATAAGGTCCTTTACCTCCATTCACATTTTTGTAACTTCTTCACAAAATACTTCTACTCCCTCATTCTCTGCCTTTACCCACTACATTTCTCTATTGCACTACCTCTTTACCTCCTAAGCGCTATATTCTCCCATCCTTTCTGCCTGAATCCTCTCCCTTCTGCTCACTTCCCATAAAAATATGCAACTTATCAAATGACCCTTTATATTTTCTTACAACTTTGTAATCTAATATCCTAAGGATGTACTACCCAGTTGATTCTCTGTTTTTGTTATGTAACTATTTTAGTGCTAATCAAATGTCTAAGGATGTACTACCCTGTTGATTCTCTGTTTTGTTATGTAACTATTTTAGTGCTAATCAAATGTCTAATATTGTATTGTACATTAATGGAGCTTTTCTCCCTGGGTCTCTGCTGAAAACGGGCTACCAAGCCCAGTCGGATACTACCCGGTAAACAAATGCAAAATAAAAATAAAATAAATAAATAAAATAAATTTGGTATATAAACAAACAAGGGGGAATGAGGTCTTACATCCTATGCAGACTAGCCATGATAGACTGAAAACTTGCAGCTCAGTGCAACCTATCCCTTCTGGCTACTTGCATTCCATCATAGCAGAACACTGGGCAGACATATTGAAAGACCCAGGACAGACTCCCACAAATGGAAGCTACACACCAGGGTCATTAAGGAGGTTATCCATCTGAGAGAACTTTCCCCAGTTGAGCTGTTTGCCTCCATTTATATTACACAATTGTAGAAATTCTGCTCCAGGACACCTTGCTGAAAGACTTGGAAGACAGATACCTTTTTCTTCCCAAGGACGAGAATGCTTCTGTATATGTTTCCCCCTTTTCTCTAATAACCAGTGTTTTTTTTAAGATCTAGAAGGAGTCTCCAAAATTCATATTGGTAACACCTTTTTGAGGAAAACAATAGTGGTTTTCCCTTTTCCTGAAAATGGCCAAGGGCAATTATCCCAAACATCCCCACAGAATGTATCTGCTTACACAAGACAAGGGATCTTAGATCTACCTCAACCTACAAACATTTCATTTGACTGCTTGCATGATAGAATTTTGATCCCATTAGGCACATTTTGTCAGAGGATATGCTGGCTACTGGAAAATCCTATTTGACTAAATTAAAGCAATTTTCTAGTTGGTGCCACAAGAAGAATCAGGACCCATCCAAGTCTGAAGTCCCTCTGATTTTCCACTGTTTGTGTGAATTGCTCAACTCATGTCTTTCTTACTCTTCTATCAAAATTAATCTTTCAGCTATTTCTGCTTGTCTGCCTTTAAATTCCCCATTCTTCCTTCCTTGTTCTAAGTGAAAAAATTTGAACGGGTTGATACATTAAACTGAGGTTGCATGTGCTTGAGTTGGTAGTAGCTCAGGTGGATGTAAAAGATCCCATGGAACCTATGAAAAAGAGTAAGGGAAGTTCCCCGATACCTTGGTCAAATTTGCCCTAGTAGTATAAATACCACCTCAGGTCTCTCCTGTTAAGAAGTTTCTAGCCATGTGGGACTAACCCGGTTAATAAAGGATAAATAAAAAATAAAGTATGCCCATCCACCTCAAAAACTGGTAGCACTTCCTTGGGATCTCAATTTTATTTTAGAAAAACGTAACTTTTCCACCTTTTGAACCATCAGGCTGATATAATGATCTGGACTTGGAAAACTGTGTTACTTATTTATCTAACTTTAATTAGGAGAGTATCTCAGTTGCAAACTCTTATGCTGAGTCAATCATTTGTCATATTTCATAGAGTCAGAGTAACTTTAATAACTAACCCATCATTCATGCCAAGAGTGGTTTCTGATTTTACTTTAAACCAATCCATTCATCTCCAAGAGTAGAGGAGAGAAAATTGTACATACTCTAGATGTCCACAGACAGCTCAGATAACCACATTTACAGAAAAAAAAGTCTTTATTTTCTGAACAGCTCTTTATTTCCTTTGATGGGAAGAAAAAAGGTAAATTTGTGTCAAAACAGAATTCCTAATTTTTTGTCTCATTCATTTAATTTTGTTATTTTCACCATCCTGAGTCCCTTCCTCAGAAGGTCAATGCTGACTGTACCAGAGATCTGGCTACATCTAGGCCATTTTGGAAAGGGGTAGACTCTAGAACTCTTCTAGAGACAACTACTTGGTTATTTGTATGCAGCTTCACTTAACATTACAAAATTTAATTAATTTTCCAGGACAAGATCAGAATTTGCTAGGTCTAGCTTCAAAGAGCTTCTGGATTCGAGTTTATCCTCCTTTACCCCTCACCCCCGCCTGTCTATGCTTTGGCAACCATCCCATGTAGCTATATGCCATTGCAACAGTGAGGAAATATTGAATATAGCACAGCTGTATAAGTAAATGTATAATAACAGAAGATGATTGAATCGATCACTGTTGCAGTATTGCAACCATCCCTCCATCTCCTTATCTTTTTTGTTGTTCATCCTGCAGATATTTTTGGCCAGGGTTCCCATTACCTCTGTCTCCCTTTTTCTCCTAGCATATAGATATACAGATTTGCACCCTGGTTTGATTGCTTCTCTACATCAACCTCCCTTTTCCTAAGATGAAAAAAGCTCTGAATTTTGGTGCTTGCACATCTACTTTTATACAGCATACCCTTAAGCTTCCTTGGTTGTATGTTGCATATGGAAGGTGTCAAAAAACTTTTGTATACTAACCAGACATTTCATCCTTGGTAGGATATATGTTCCATACAATATGCTACTGCAGCATTACTCTAGTCATACATCTAATGTTATGGTAAGTTTACTTACACAACTGTAGCTTTGTTTTTTTTCTGTGGCTGTGTGTGTACTCATGCCATTGTTCAATATATGTACTTAATGTTGTTTGTCTTTCGGCTTTTCCCAGTAAGGGGTCACCACAGCAGAACTCCGGTCCGTTAATGATTGGCCGTAGACTTTTATGAAACGCTGAGGTGCCAGCTCGACACCCAACCTTCAATGAAGGCATGCCCATTTACGCACGCATGTCTTTCAAATGCTACCCAACCGCGGGGAGGACATGCAGACTCCACACAGAAGGCACTCCCAAGCCAAGCCGAGAAGCGAACGGGAGAACCTCTTGCTGTGAGTTAACAACGCTACTGCCGTACCACCGCGGCAAATCAATATATGTACTTAATATAGATGTTTAAAAAAGGAAAATAAAATGGTGGAGAGGGTGACTGATAAATGAATATGCAGAGACTGCAGATAGCTACTCTGAGTCAGCTCAGGATACAATACAACCAGCCTGGAGTGAGATAGATAGTGAAGAATAAGCTGGAAATGAGGAACTGCATCTAACTAGCCATATCTAGAAATGGGGAAAACAAATGACAAGATCACAAGAAAACTGATTTTGACAGGTGAAGTCCCAAAAAAAAAATCAGTAGAGTTAGTCCAGGCTGTGTTCAATGACTCGGTGGCCCAAGTGCAGAGTTTGGGCTGGCATAATGGTCTCCAGTCGAAGTGGGTGTGCATGGAGGTTCATCTCAGACACCTCAATTTTTTATAAGGGCTATGAGCTACATCAACAAACAAGTCAACTGGGACAGATCAACAAATCTATTCTATTCAGACAACGTGGCACTGTAAACAGAGTCTGAACAGGAATTTCTGCAAATGATAGAAAACTGTAATGCAGTATCGAAGGCACATGGGATGAAATTGCACAGACAAGACAGTGGTTGTGGCAGCAAATGGGGACATCAGAAGCTGAAAATTGAGGGAGAAGTAAATATAGCAGAACAGATTAATAGCATCAGTTATTTGGCTGGTGTGGTTGAGGTAAAGGTAATCTGAATGAGGAATTCAAAGCTAGAGCCTGAATGCTGCAGCTAAGTGGCAAAAAATATCAGGGTAGTGTGACAGAAGAATGTCAAAGAAGTCACATTTTTAAGATGCACAAAACAGTGGTACAAACAGTGCATCTGTAAACAATTTGTGAGATGCTCACAGTCAGTGGGGACCTTCCCTGTCAAAAGGGGCAATATTTTATTGGGGCAGTCTTTGAGAGAAAGGAGCTGAAACTAATGGAAAATGTGCATATTTATCAACTGAATCTAATGAAGTTTACATTAGGTATGCTGTAAAACCGCAATAATGCAGTAACAGTTTTGAAAGCAAACCATGGATTCCATCTCATATGCTGTAAATTATAATAATTAACAACTTTGAAAGCCAAAACATGTTGTATCTTGAAGTCATAAGTTTTGCTCTTCACTGCTTACTTCATTAGTGTAGTTTTACAACATGCCTACAGTGAATATCATAAGATTCAGTATACAATAAAAAGGCAAATACATTCATAGCGCATGACATCATACAGTTAGTGCACTATTATAACTTAAGAATGAATCAATTATTCATTTATTCTTTTAGAATTGTTTTCCCCTTCCTCCAACTCAGTGACCATCAAGTCCCATTCTCCAATTTAGGAGAGGGAGGTGAGAGACTGAGATTGTGCCCACTGTCTTGCAGGGTTTAGGATATCTTCTGAATGCTCCACACACCCACTGACTGAAAAGTACTGTGCATTGCTTAAAGTGACAGTATATTTACACACACACTTGCCAACTAGATCATGCACTGCTTTGGTAGGTTTGTGCCCCTTACATCATTACTGAGAAGTGCAGTCTCACACCTTCCCCTAGGTATAGCTTTTGCAGATCAAGATTCTGCCATCACCATTCCTTTGGGATGGATGAATTGTCAGTGACTGCAATAATAAATGGACCATTAATCAAACCTGTGTCACACAGTGAAAACCTTTATACTGCAGAAATGAAAAGCAGTGATGCTTTCCAATGTTTATCTGATGTGAAATAAAGAAAATATTACCAAGAACTGTGAAATGGGACTTCATAGATAGATGCACACTGAACAACAGCTTAACTTCAACACTCCCAATGTGAAAAAAAAGAAACTATGAAATAAGAACCAATGATATTGTCAGCTTGAGTAAAATTTCAGTTACTGGCTAGTAAAAGTACACTGCCTGTATGCCAGCAAAGAAATTAGAGAACATGAAAAACAATCAACCAGAAAAGGTGAAAAGAAAACAATGTCTGGAAAGAATCGTGCAGCTGTTCAGCAAAAATCAGCTCAAGCTTCAGCTTTGGTTCAAGAGATTGCTTCCAGTAATTTAGAGGAAAAAATAAATAAAATATACTCAGAACTGATTAAAATAAATGAAACATTGAAGGAGCATATCAACTCAAATAAAAAGCTGAAAGAAAATAGATGAAGCTTTAACTAGCTATTCAGATGACCTGATAAAACTACAAAAATCAGATGTTGAAATTGAATAAATTGCTGGGAAGAGTATAAAACTTCTCAAGAAGAGCTGTTTCAAAAAATGAAGAGTTAGAAGACAGCTCAGAGAAAACTTGAGATTTTCTGCTGTACCAGAGAAACTGGAAGGAAAAGACTTAATTTTAAGAAAGCACAGGTAAGCAACTGGACTGGTATTTCACAGCAGAAGTTAACTGAAAGGACACATTGAGTGTATGCTCTAAAATTAAAGTTATGTACTCACCATAACTATGCATCCGTGTTGCCCATTTTCATTCTTCCTCAACTGTTGGGTTTTGGATCGGACCTTGAATCCAGCTCAGCCACATTTACAAGACTCTTGGCTCCAACTCTCAAGCTCCTCTCTTTACCCACAATGCCCCGGTCAACCTGCAATACTTCAGATTGAGTTTGCTGCCTTATAAACCATAGATAGAACTAACCCCAAAGTAAGACAAAAGTAAGGTTAGTATTACAAGACTGGGACTCAAACCTGGGACAGAAGTTCCACAAGAACCAAAAAGTCACTCCAGGAGCTAAAAAGGAAAGGGGATGGAGCATGGGGAGTTGAGGAAAAAAGAAAATGGACAACACAGATGTATAGTCATGGTGAGTACATAACTTTAATATCTGATATTGTCCTTTTCATTTGTTCCTCAACTATTGGGACAGAGTCCCCAGATATGTGAATCTTGGGAGGCCCTCATGGAATGATATTTCGGAATACTGCAGAACCAAAGGCAACCCTGTTTATGGAAAACAAATCCAAATGAGCAATAAAGGTATGAGTATAAAATCAGGTAGCTGTTGTGAAAATGTCATGCATAGAAGTTCTAGACCAGAAGGTGGAAGATGTAACCATGGACCTGGTGGAGTGTGTTTCAGGGGTTCTGGGTAGGGACAGACCTCACTGACTGAAAACAAAAGAAATGCAATTAGTAAGCCATTTGGCTAAGGTAATTTTAGAAACTGACAAACACAATTTGCTTAGGGAGAAAGAGACAAACAATTACTCTGACTTTCTGAAATGTTTTGTTTCCATGGAGATAAAAATGGAGTTGTTGATGTACATCCAAAAGATGAAGCATGTATTCACCTTTGTAAGCAAAGTTGGGAAAGAAAACAGGCAAATTAATAGCTTGATTAATATCTGTCTCTGAGGCTACTTTAGAGAAGGATGGACCGGTCCATAAGGTAACCCTGTTTTTGTGAAAGATGAGATATGGAGACTTGGAAAAGAGAGTCTGGAGTTCTGAAACTTGTCTTGCAGACATAATGGTCACCAGGAAAATAATTTTCTAGGATAAAATTTTTAAATCAGGTTTAGCTGATGGTTGAAAGGGGCTCTGATTTAAACCTTGTAGGACAATTGTTAAATTCCAGGGTGGGGAAGGGTCCTTCACTAGGAGCCTAAGCAAAAAGGTACCTTTAATAAAGGCCTTGCACAATTTTGAAGAAGCTAATGAAGAAGTGTTTTTGCCTGAATGCAAATTACATATTGCTGCCAATTGCATTTTAATTGTAGAGAAAGTAGCTCCTTCTTGGAAAAAAAGAAGTTATGTTCTTACCATAACGTTCCATCTGTGATGTTGATCTTCATTGACTGTTGGGTTTGGTTCTAATCCTTGGAACCAACTCGGCCATTACATCAAGCTCGCACCAGCCAAAAACTCTCCAGCCAAGGCTACCCATACTGCCCCTCTTCCCTTCACCTCAGATCGAGTTTTGCCCATTAAGTAGAAAATCGTGGAAACTTTGTCTGAGCAACAACCCTACTGGAACCCCACAACAAAGTTCTGAACCTCCAGGAGTCTTTTGGAGGGGGTAGAAGGGTGGGATGTCAAGAATGAATAAAGCTTGACAACACAGATGGAACATTATGGTAAGAATTTAACTTCTTTATCTGATGTTGTCAATCTTCCTTCATTCCTGACTGTTGGGACAGAGTCCCTAACTACTTTAGACCCTGGGAGGCCCTAGGGAAGGATATTCCTGAGCACCATAGAGCCAAAGGATGCTCTTCCCCTGGAGATCGTATCCAATTTTTAATAAGTGATAAAGGTATGGGGGAGGGTAGCCCAAGTTGTGGCTGCACGTGTCATCCACAGAAGCTCTGGAATGAAAGGCTACTGAAGTGGAAACAGATCTAGTAGAATGAGCCTTAATTTTTGATGATAAGTCTAGCTTATTTTGGCTATAAACACAGGTAATGCAATCTCTCAATTATTTTCACAGAGTAACTTTTGAAACTGGTTTGCCCAGACTAGTACCTGAAAAGGATAAAAACAGTTGATTCAATTTTCTAGAGGATTTTGTTCTATCCAAATACAAGTGTAATTGTCTGTGTACGTCCAACAAATGCAAGCAATATTCTCCCTTGTTTGAGAAATTTGGAAAGAAGACTAGTAAATCAATGGTCTGATTGATATTGGAATCTGACACTACTTTAGGCAGAAGGGAAGGATTAGTACTGAGTGATACTCTTTCCTTGTGAAAAATTATATATGGATGTTTTACACACAGAGCCTGCAATTCCAAGATTCTCCTGGCCGAAGTGATGGCCACCAGGAATAGAGTCTTCCAAAATAAAAACTTAATATCACAGGTGGATGCTGGCTCAAAAGGCTGATGGACCAAACACTGTAAGACCAACGTTAAATTTCAAGGTGCAATGGGCTCTTTGAAATGTGGTTTCAAATGTAAAGCACCCTTGAGAAATGTTTTGCAAAGATGGTGAGACATCAAAGAATGATCATTTAATCCGTTATGGAAATTTGAAATGGAGGATAAATGAACTCTAATAGTATAAGAAGATGCACCTAATTGAAATAAGGTGGTTAAGTATTCCAAGACCTTATCGATCGAGGCTGAGAAAGGATCAATACCGTTTTCATTAGACCAAAAAACAAATCTCTTCCATTTACTATGATAAAGTTTTCTGGTGGATGGTTTATGGGAGGCCAGAAGTATCTTTTCTACTGGAGAAGATAAATTATTTCGTCTGGCAATTACTGGAAGTGGAGAAACTAAGTTGTCAGCTTGACATTTTGTAGGTTGGGATGAATCAGGTCCTGCAGATGAGATAACAGGTCTGGAGTTGACTCCAGAATCCATGGATGGTGAAGTAGGTGAGGCCAGAGAAAAGGAAACCAGACTTGATAGAGCCAATAAGGTGCAATGAGAATCACTTTGCTTTTCAACCTTTGGGCTCTCCTCAGAAATTGGAGAATTAGAGGGATTGGTTGGAAGGCATATACAAGTTCCTGGGGCTAATTGTGGACAAGCGCATCTCTCGGGGAATCCCCCTGAGGGGGGACTAGGGCAAAGTAGCTATGACATTTGTGGTTTATGGGAGAGGTGAACAGATCGCAGCAAGGATGACCCCATAGATGAAAGATATTCATCGCTACATTGGAATTACGAGGCCACTCATGAGGTAGGAGAATACATCTGCTCAGTTTGTCTGTAATCATGTTGGAATTCCCTAGGATGTGCATTGCTGGCAGAAAGCGGTTGGAGGAGATTGCCCATTGCCACACTCAGGGCTTCCCAACATAGGGGTTATGATTGGGTTCTCCCCGTTTGTTGATGTACCAAACCACTGACATGTTTTCTGACTGAATAGCAATTGTCCACAAAGGGAGGGCTGACTGGAATGCTTGTAATGCTAAGAGCACTGCCCACAGTTTTAGGACATTGATGTGCAGATTGGCCTCTTGAGGGGACCAAGTGCCTTGGACTGTCTTTCCCTGAAAATGTCTCCCACCCTATCAGGGATGTATCCATGGTCACTACGGCCTTGGGCTGAGAGGGGGAGAAGGGGCGACTCCATAGTTTGTCTTCTGGCTTCATCCACCAAGATAAATCCTGCTTGCATCAGTTTACTATGCAGATTGGGTGGGACATTGGATGAGTTAACAGTGATCACTGTGACACTAGGAGTCACTGAAGCAGCCTCATGTGGTACCCCGCCAGAGGAACTAAGATGACTGTCACCACCATAGACCCAAGAAGCTGTAAGACTAGACAAGACTGAACTTTATCTTGAGAGAATATCACTTGAAGTTACGACCTCAACTTTACCAGTCTGTGAGGAGGAAAGGCAGCCATGCAGGATTTTGTGTTTAGTATTGCTCCGATGAATTTGATGTCCTGTGTGGGGGATAGTTTCGACTTTTCTCTGTTTACTGAAATGCCTAAGAACTCTGCAAGCCTTAGAACTGAGTCCAAGGTGGAAAGTACTTTGTGTTTAGTCTTACTCCGATGAATTCTATGCCCTGTGTGGGGGATAGTTTCAACTTTTCTCTGTTTATTGAAATGCCTAAGAACTCTGCAAGCCTTAGAATGAAGTCCAAGGTGGAAAACAGCAGCTGCCTGGTGGGGGCTGTGAGGAGTCAGTCATCTAAATATGGAAACACCCGGAATCCCTGTAGCCTTAAGTGACATGCTACCACTGCCATGCATTTGGTGAACACCCTGGGGGTAGTGGTGAGACCAAAGGGCAGTGCTCGAAATTGGTAATGACTGGCTCCTAGACAGAAGCAGATAAATCTTCTGGAGCATTTGTCCATCTTAATGTGGTAATATGCATCCTAAAGATCTATGGAGCACATCCAGTCATCTTTCTCCAAATAAAGGAAAGATAGACTGAACTGTGACCATCCAAATTTTTGTTTGTTTTACAAACTTGTTTAGTACACTGAGGTCCAATATTGGCCTCCAGTCTCCTGTCTTTTTTTTTTGGCACTAAAAAGAATCTTGAGTAGAATCCAGATCCTATCTGGTCTGATGGTGGGACTGCCTGAATGACTCTTTTTTTGAAGCAGCTTTTGAATTTATAGAGCTGCTATATTCCCCTCTGACTGGGTGGAACATCGGGAACTTTCCTTTGGAGTTTGTGGAAAAGATTGAAGAGAATGTGGTAACCTCTGGTGATTATTGTCTGTACCCAGGAATCCAATCTTATTGTGAGCCAGGCTGAGTGGTGCAGAGAGTATCTTCCCCTGACTGCTTCCAGAGGTAAGCAATCGGGCTGCTGCTCAGGAGCACTGATAGGGTTGTCCAGAAAAATAATCTGTGGAACCCTGGTTGCGTGGACCCCTCTGCCATGGGAGAGGTGTCTTTCAGATGAGTTCCTCCCTCTGCCCTGGGGGAATACTCACCACATGTGTCCTGAAAGGGCCCTTGGGACTTTCTGAACCACATCTTTCCACCCCTCTGATTCCAGGAGTAAGGTCTTTGCAGTGTGGAAAAATGCACGCCCACAGCAGAAAGGGTCTTTCCATCCTTCTCACACCTGGCTAATGTATCTCTGACTTTTGGGCCAAATAACAAAGTAACATCAACAGGAGCGTTGATAAAGGAAGACTTGAAAGACTCCGCAAAGTCACGTAAGTGCATCCAGACATGATGCATAATGGCAATGCCTGTACCCACTGCCCTGGATGTCCCTTCAGCTGTATTTGCAAAAAGCCGCATGGACGAGTTGGAAATCGACTCTAGGGTGACAAGCTGAGAGGCAACCTTATCCTGGACCTGCTCCTGCTGAAGTCACCGAGAGCTCAGTTATCAGATCCCTTTGGAGTTGGGTGAAGTGTGCTAAAAAGTTGAAGAACCGTATGGCGAAGGTCGTTGAAGCAAAGATCCACTTTCCGAATCTGTCTATTGTCTGGGACTCTCAGTTTGGTGGATGGACAGCTGTGCTCTCCTCGGTGAGTTCCTTTTTTGTGGCAGCCACCACCATCATGGCATCCACTGCTAGACCCTTCGACCAGTGGGGCTAATCCTCAGGCACTGAAAGAATTTTGTCCGGTCTCCAGGGAATTGGCTGTATGGTATCAGGAGCCTTCCATGCATGCTGCACAATGAGTTTGATATGTTCATTGGCAGGCAGGGTCACCCAAAAAGTAGAAGGCCAGACATGAAAATCCTGCAAGAAAACAGATTCCTGAGAGGATGGGTTTGAAGGCTTCCAATCACCCTTCTGTTTTAGTATCTCAAGGATGTCTCCAAAGGAGACATCTTCAGGGGGTGACCATGGGCACCCTTCCCCTTCACTGTAATTTGTATCTTCGGTGAGTGATTCTTCTGGACAATCCAGGTGCTTCCTCTTGCACATTCTCTTATGGGTAGGCTCCTCAGGGGGAAGGCTTGAGGAGGACTCTGAAGAAAGGGGACCCTGGACTAGGGTATCTTGCTGCTCTTGTGCCTGCTGTCCCAGAGTAGCAGATTGCGTCAGCTGTAAACTAGAGGGAACAAAAATATGTCAGCCTGATGGGGAAAGTACCAACTATGAGCCTGATGTGGCTAGAGCTCTCTCCATAATCTGGAAGGCAGGCCCACCTGAAGAGAGATGGGAGCCCAGAACCAAGAAAGACAACCTCGGAACTGGGGTCACACCCCGCTCCAATGAAACGCCTCCCAGATAGGAGCCATAAGAGGACTTGTAACTGCCAGGGCACCAGGAACCATAGAAGGCACTGTGGAAAAAATTGGAGCTGATCCAGGGATCTTGGAGCCAGCAACAAAATCACAGTCCCATGGGTGATTCATTTGGCTCTGATGGAGCCACAGACCACACAGCTGGTTCTGGAACCAAAGTGAGGTCCATCATTGTATCAAAGTAGATAGTACTGGGAATGTCAAAGTAGTGAGCTCCAAGACCTCCAGAGAGGTTTAAGGAGGAAGATAAGTGGGTGTCTCAGGAATGTAGACCTTGGCTCTGGATGGGAGAGAGGTCCTTGGGGGAGCAGGAAGACCTCTGGCTGCCAAGAGCTGGTCCACCAATCTGACTACATCTAGCTCTGAAGGGCTCCTGGTGGAATGGATGGATATCCCCGAGGAAGATTCTGGTCTATCAAGAAAGTGACTTAACTACTGACCCAAAAAGGGGTCTATAGATGGGGAGTATCTAGTCCTGGGTATAGTCTCGAGCTTTGGCACTGTGGTCAGATGACCAGTAATTTACTTGGCAGGGAAGATGTAACTGAAATATTTGGAGAGACTGTTGGTGCCGGGGAGGTTGTCGGTACCGATGGTAAGGCCAGCGCCATAGGAGTTTTGGTAACTTCAATAAGGGTCAGCACCATGGGAGATGTGATAGATTTCAGTGCCAGCGCAGGAGTTGGTGCAAATTTAGATACTGTAGGCCTCAATTCTGAAGGATGACTTGAAATCTGAGACTTAATAGTTTTAGCTTTGTGTACCTTAGGGGATGAAGGTACCGAATGGCTCCTTTTCTGAGACTCTTTTCTGGGAGACTTAAATATCTCCACCTCAGAGAAAGCTTCACTAAAAGGACATTTTAGCAGTCCCTTGAGAATAAGTTTGTTTTGTCTCTCTGCAAGTGTGTGAGCACTGAAACCCTTGCAGAGTTCACATGGTGGTTGTATCTCCAAATGAGGGACACCTAAATAATAAACACATGAAAGATGCCCAGTGGAATTGGGCATCTTTCTGCCACAGTCCACACATTGCTTAAATCCTGTTGTTCCCTTCTGTTTCTCTGCCATCTTTCAAAAAACAGAAAAAAGGGCTATGCGTACAAAACACACACACACAAAAAACTAACGGAAAAAACAGAGTACAGAAGAACGTTTTGTTTTTTAATAAATATACCAACAATGTTAAATAGAAAATACCCAAAGGAGGGTAATAGAAGGAAGGAAGGAAAATAAAGATAACAACGATGGTATCAAAGAATTACCAGAGGTACAGGGAAGGGAGGGGCCTATACCAACAATGGTAAATGGAACTACCAGAAAAGGTAAGAGAAAGGGGGTTAAACAAACACTCACGACAATACACAACACTAATAATTATAAAGGAAAACAAGCAACAATTTAGACAAATAGAAAAATATAGGGACATATATATATATATATATATATATATATATATATATATATATTTAAAAGAAAGTTAGCACTTAGCTGAGAGCATGGCTGACTCGTCCGATTTTCTATGTGGAAAACAAGATCTGAGATGAAGGGAAGAGAGGTGGTATGGGTAGCTTTGGTTTGAGAGTTTTTGGCTGGCACGAGCTTGATATAATGGCCGAGTTAGTTCCGAGGATCAGAATCGAACCTAACAGTCAAGAATGAATGAAGAAGACTGACATCAGATTATAAGTTAAAAACTGTAGAACAGCAAAGAAAGGAGCAGTGAATAGCTCCAATTTTCCATGAAGAGTCTAAGCAGAAAATCTTTAACATTTACTTTTGAAGATCTTATTGGTGGAGGTCTCATGGGAAGATAACCATATCTGTTGGACTGGGGTGCAAGGCCTGGGCTAACTATCAGTGCAACTGGAGAAACTATGAAGCATGTAATGTCCAGGTGATCCATTCCTGTGGGATGAGAGAGGAAGTTTGGATTGGGATCTAGTATCCAGGGTGGGTATCAAAGGTGAGACCAAAGGAAAGGGAACCACATTTGACAAGGCCAAAAGGTGGCAATGAGGATGACCATGCTAATTCAATTGAAGTGCCTTTTGTAAGAATTTGGGAATTAGTGGTATTGGTGGATATGTGTAAATGAGACCGGAAGGCCAAACATGGATAGAGCATCTGTTGGTGACTTCCAAGGAGAAGAGATCAGGGGAAAGGACCTGCTGCCCTTGTGGGTAGATGCAAAGAGATCACAGCAAGGTTGACCCCATCAATGGAAAATCCTTTCCACCACTGACTGATTGAGAGACCACTCATGAGGCATCAGGATGGACCTGATGAATTTGAATGCTAGCACATTGCATTTCCTGGTATGTGCATTGCTATAAGAAAGCAGTTGGAGGAGATTTCCCATTGCCACACTCTCAATGCGTCTTGACAAAGGGGATAAGACCAGGCCCCATATTTGTTGATGTACCAAGCCACAGACATTTTGTCAGTTTAAATCACAATTGTCTCAAGAGGAAGGGTGTTCTAGAAGGCCTGAAATGCTAGGAGGACCACTTTCAATGCTAGGACACTGGTGTGAGAATTGGTCTATTCTGGGGACCACATGCCTTAGACTGTCTGTCCCAAGAAATGTCCCCCCCCCCACTCCAGTTATGAAGCATCTATGGTTACTGGAAGAAGAAGAAAAAGAGAGTAGCCTTGGGAAACTTTGTCTGAGTACACCAGCTTAGATGGTCTCTGTATACTTATGTGAATTTGATTGGTAAGGTCAAGGGATGGTAAAGAACTGACCGCTGAACAGCTGGAGTCCAATGAAGAATGTGCATATAAAAACAGGCCATGGTAACCAAGGTTATGGCAGCTGCCATTGACCCTAAGGTCTGAAGAATAAGTCTGGCTGGGACAGAAGGATGTGAAATTACTTGCTTTCCTTGTCAGCTTATGGTCCATACTTGGTGTGGTGGAAGGGAGGCTATCTCACTGACTGGTCAGCTGAGCACCTATGAACTCCAGGCTTTGAACGGATTGAAGATGAGACTTGCAGATGTTGACTGAGATGCCTAGGGATTGGCATAACTGGAGCAAGTAGTCCCTGGATTTTTCTATGAGATGCCTGGTTGGGGCAGTGAGGAGCCATTTGTCAAGTTATGGAAACACTTGGAATCCTAACACTCTCAAATTAACTGCTACCACTGCCATATATGTGGTAAACACCCTGGGGGCTGTGGTGAGACCAAAGGGCAGGGCTCTGAACTGGTAGTGACTGGCTCTTAGCCAAAAGCACAGAAATCTTCAGGATTGTCTGTTCACCTTGATGTGATAACACACATCATGAAGATCGATAAAGCTCATCCAGTCTTCCAGTTGCTGAAGTCCAGAATTGGTCTCAGTACCCTGTTTTCTTTGGCACTAAAATGAATCTTGAGTAATTTACGAATCCTTTCTGGTCTGGAGAGACTTTCTGAATGACTGTTTGTTTAGGAGCTTTTGAATTTCTAGAGTTGCTGCCTCCCTCTGATTGGGTGGAATGTTGTGGCATCTCTTCCTTTTATTTGGGGAAATTTGAGAAAATAGTATAAAATAACCTGTGAATATGATTTTTAGCACCCAGTAATCTTTTGTTATTGATGCTCAGGGATCTTGGTGCAGAGACAAGCTCCCCCCAACTGCCTACTGAGGTGGGCAGTCAGGCAACTTTTCAGAGGCACTGAAAAGGTTTATCTGAAAAAAAAAAGTCTCAGAAACCCTGGTTCTGCACAGGTCCCCTGCAGCGAGGATGATGTCTTTCATTAGAGCTTCCCCTGTGCTTCTGGGGGAGAAATATCCACATGAATCTTACTTCCTTGTTGATTTTTGGAAAAGGATCATTGAGGAGTAGAAAAACATATTCCTAAGGCAGACAAGGTCTTTCTATCCTGTTCACTGCAGGAAAGTGTATCCTTAACAGTGGGGCCAAACAAAAATGATTCACCAAAAGAAGAATTGAAGAATGAAGACTTGAAAGGCTCTGCAAAGTCACACAAACACATCAGGCATGTCTCCTAATGGCTATACCTGAACCCAGTGCTTGTGAGGAACCCTCAGCAGCATGAGAAATTAACCTCATGGGTGCATTAGAGATGAATAGAGTGGCCAATTGTAAAGAAGACTTCTTGCAGTTCTTCACAGACATGGACTCGGAGAGGGATTTGGAAAGCTCTTTAGTCAAATCCTGCTGCTGCCTAGTAAAATGTGCCAAGTAGTTCAGGGACCATAAAGCAAACGTTGCTGAGGCAAAAATGCTCTTTCTGAATGTGTCCAACACACTGGACTCTCTGTTAAGGGGATGGACAGAGGAACTCTGCTCTGCCAGCTCCTTATTTGTAGCTGTTGCTGCCAGAACCATGGCATCAACAGGAACCCCCTTGCTCCAGTGTGGCCTGTTTTGGGTTGGGGGGGCAAGGAATTTAGATGACAGGGAATAAGTTTTACAACATCCTGTTCCTTCATGCCAGGTGAGAGACTAGATCTATAAGCTCATCAGCTGGGAGAGTCATCTATGACGTAGATGTGCTGGACCCAAAAGCTTCCAGGAATACTGACTCCTCCTGGGAAGGGGAAACATAGGACCACCCACCTTTCTGCTTGAGAATTTCTAAGATGTCTCTGAAGGAGATGTCATATGGAGGAGATCTTGGGGAACTCTCCCCTTCATTGAAGTGAGTATCTTTGGTGAAAGGTTCCTAAGGGGAATCTGTACATCTCCTCTAATCTGTGTGTCTCCTCTTGCATGTTCTCTTACAGGGAACCTCATCAGTGGGATGATCTGGAGAGGTCAAAAAAACAAATTGTAGGAAACTGAGGTGTAGCACAACCAATAACCAATGAAGCAGTTTGGTAATAGCTTTCCTCATATCAGTTCAGGCTGGACACATTCAGAAAACATTAGTAGTTTATTATTGAGTGCTTTCGTCTTCTCCAAGACTTCATTAGAATAACAATAAACATTTGTCCCTAGTGTTTTTATATCTAATTAAAACATTCAAGGGAATTGGTGCTGAAGAAGTCAGGGAAGCTGTTGGAGTTGAAAACCTAGCTGTCTTCGGATCTGATGCCAACACTCTTGGGATACTCAGATCTGAGGGCTCCAAAATTGCCTCTTGGATTGGAGAAGGAGACATCACAGTATGGGAAACAGAAGGGAGGCTCAAGGATCTGATGGGAGACTGAGACGGTATAATCCCCATCTGAATCTGAGCTCTGAGGAACTTCCTCATCATCCTATCCACTTCGGCATCAGAAAAGCTCCCGGAGGACCTGATGAAGGACATGGTAGTTTGAGGCCAAGACACTCTCCTCAGAGTCTTCTGAAGGCAGGGAGAATGGAGCCAAGGAGAGACAGGCTCCAGAAAGAATCCTGGGGACTGGGTCCTTGGAGATTTAGAAATAGAAGATGTAGGATCCTAGGATGTTATATCTGACTGTTTTCACTTTGGATCTGAGGCTATGGGTTCAGATTTCTTGTGAACTTTTAGCAGGAGGCTCCAAAGAAGGAGTTGACTTAGGCTAGCAAGTTGGAGACTACTTTCTTGATTCCTTCACCTCCAAAGAGGCCTTGGGTATTTTAGTGGGGGTTTGAGCCACTGGAGCAGAAGAAGAGGTAAGAAAAAATAGAAGAGATAAAAGAAGAGAAAGGAAACTATGATTAACAACCCTAATGTGTAGAAAACTCATGAAACTAATTAAGTAAGGAAGAGGATATGACAAAAAGGTAAAACTGTAACACAATAGGCAAGTAAACTACAGTCACAGAAACAGAAAATACACCCCAAGGCACTGAGAGAAGGACCCATGTCTGTAGCAATATGGTGGCAAACAAGATTTGAGGTATTGCAGGTCGACCGGGGCATTATGGGTAAAGGGAGGAGCTCAAGAGTTGGATCTGAGAGTCTTGTAAATGTGGCTGAATTGGTCAGAGAGACAATAGTTGAGGAATTAATGAAGAGGACATCAGATCATGTATTAGTTGAAATTGAAGCAGAAAAATATGATCCTGACAAAACTATGGCAGAAGGGAATATTAAAAATTGGGGACAGCAGAGTGGTTGTGAAAAATGATTATTCACTGTACACCAGGGAGAAGAGAAGTAAGTTTATTCCAGCAATTATGGAATGTCAGAATCAGGTGTGAAATTCAAGGTGCTGTATCCAGCTGTCTTCAAAATATTTTTTTCCTGGAGGATCAAAGACATTTTTGATGCAGAACAGGCTAAGGAGGAAATAAAGAAAAAGTTTATCCAAAAACAAGGGAGCCAGCAAACAGAGGGAAGAGTCTGTTTCTCATTCTTCTGGCAGTAAATCTCATACAGCATCTTTGCCAGTGAAACCTTTTCCAATGTTCCTAAGGAAAATGTTGAAAGATAGAAAAAAAGTACAAGAGTTCACTAGAAGAATTAGAAGTAACTTGAACTTGAACTAGAGTGTGGTGTTGTTAGATGGAGATGGACAGGAAGATGAGCAGCACTGAAAATGGTGAATACTTGGGAATGAAAAGCATCAATCACATTTGTGAAATATGGCTTTGCAAGAAAATGTGGTGGAGAAAGGCTGGAGTTTTGTTGACTTTGTTAAACGTGTTTGCGGACTTCAAAGTGTATGCCCCACTTTATGTCATTGATGATTAGAAGTACACTAAAAGGGAAAATAAATTAAATGTAAGCAAAACAAATTTTATTATTACTATTCTTTTAAAACATGTCCTGATATAAACTGCATGTTATATACAGTTAAAGCATTTTGTGTAGTATGTAGTCAGGAGCATTTTAAATGTGGGGGTAAGTCTCTTCATTGACTATTTTATGTGCTAAAGATATTAAACAGGTACTTTTTAGTAGTAAGAAGTATGGGTTTTACAATATAATGATATTAAAGGCTTTACAGAAACAAGTTTAAGTTAATATAATGTGATCTTGAGCTAGTGATGTTGAGGTGTAAGTGTACTGATTACATTATATGTAGAGCTACAATGATAATTGTCCTTGTTTTAGAAGGGTGAGTGTCTAGATTAATGTCATTGACTTAAGCCACGAAACATTTTTTGTGTTTGTAAGAAAGGCTTGAAAAATCAGACAAAATGATGAAAGCCACGAAAAAATGCAAAGCTTCTTCCATCCGCAAAGTTATTAGCTTGTGTTTTTCCCCATTAGCAATGATGAGCATTCTCTTCTGATTGAAATTTAAAAAGATCCCTTCATGCATCTTGAAGCTGATTTTATTCTACCTTCCTTGCTGACTACTTTTGCATGAAGATAAACACCTTTATTGAATTATCACTTGTGACAGAGGCAAATTTCATTTATACAAAAGTAATCAAATTGTATTAAATTAACATTAATAAAGATAATACTTCACATGTATTGCTATATATCATATAACCTAAACAACATTACACAAATTATTCAATTCCTACCCCTTTTTTTTCCAAACAAGAAACATCTTTATTAAACCATCATGTATGACAAAAGCAGTCATACATTTATATAAATGAAAACAAACCACACCTTGAGACTTCTGATCATTCTTTGCTGAGGGAGATGCAAAATGTAAAGGCACTATGATAAATAGTTTTATGACAAATAAAGTATGAGAAGTGAATAAGAGATAGCCTTATGAATACATTAATACTTTAATGCGTGTAAAAGAACAGTACATAATTTAGTTTTATTTAAAGCCAGCCAGAACAATTTTTCTTAGGGCTAAAAGTTAATGTTTTTTTGAAAGCATACAAGCTGTTTTCCATATCTGGTTGGAGAATATAGATATGAAAAAACAAACAAAAATCAGAGTAAATGAGAACACAGCCTGTCACAAGCAGTTTAGCATGGACAAACTTAATTTTAGGTTAGGTTATACCTGTGGGTATACCTGTCAATGTGGGGTAATTGTTCCTATCTGAAGGACTAAAAAAGTTGTGTACTGACCATAAAGTTACATCTGTGTTATCCATTTTCATTCTTCCTCAACAAATGGTTCGGATCTGACTTGGCCACTTTCTCCAGCTCATGGAACATTGAAACTCTTGAGCTCCCTCCTTGCCCATAATGCACTAGTCCCCTAACATACCTCAGATTTTGTTTGCTGCTCCTACAACCTGTATAAAATAAAGGAAGATGAGATAACAGTATCTGGAGCTCAGATAAAGTTCCTTCAGCATCTTCCTGTCCTTCCAAAAGTCAAATTTGGTAGGGAGTGGAGGGTAGGCAGTTGGAGAAGAATGAAAATGGACAATACAGATGGAACGTTATGGTGAGTACATAACTTTTTTATCTGATGTCATTTTCATTCATTCCACAGCAAATGGGACAGAATCCCCAGCTACCTAAATCCTGGAAGGACTCTAAGGTAGGATCTTCCTGAGAAGCACTGAGCCAAACACTGGTTTTCCCCTACAGACCATATCCAATTTGTAATGAGCAATAAAGGGATGAGGATTATCACAAGCTGCAGCTGCACAAATGTCATCCAAGGAAGATCTGGATAAAAACACAGAAAAAGTTGCCATAGACCTGGTAGAATTAGTTCTTAGTGGTTTTGGGAAAGGCAAACTCAATTTTTTTGTAAATAACAAAAATACAGTCAGTTAACCGTTTGGCTAAAGTCATGTTAATAACTGTTTTTCAAAATTTTGAATAAGAAAAGGAGACAAATAATTGATCTGATTTCCTGAATTTTTTGTCCTATGCAGATAAAAACATAAATGTTTGTGAACATCCAGCAGGTGAAAAATATATTCTCCTTTGAGAAATTTGGAAAGAAAACTGGAAGGTTGATAGTTTGATTGATACTGGAGTCTGACACCACCTTAGGAAGAAAAGATGGGTTGATTCATAAGGATACCCCATCTTCAGGAAAAATCAAATAAGGAGGTTTAGAAGATACAGCTTGAATTTCAGAGACTCTTCCTGCAAAGGTAATTACCACTCAAAAAAGCATTTTCCAGGTCAAAAGTTTTAAATCACACTTAGCTGATGGTTCAAATGGTAATTGAGTCAGTGATTGTAAAACAATATTTAAATCCCATGGGGAGTAGGATCCTTAAATCAAGGTCTAAAAAGAAAGATTTCCCTTATGCAGGCCTTACAAAGTTTAGAAGAGGCTAAAGATCATTATTTACTCCTACGTGAAAATTAGAAATGGCAGCTAGTTGTATTTTAACAGCTGGAGAACTAGCACCTGCATTAAAATTGTCTCTAAAAAACTCAAGAACTTTAGGCACGGGAGCAGAAATGGGATTAATGTCTTTTTGCTGTGCCCAGAAGGCAAATCTTTATCGTTTAATTTTGTAAATTTTTTTAGTAAAAGCTTTATGGAAAGACAAAAGAATGTGGTGGACATGGGAGAACAGCCTGGATTGTCTAGCTGTCAGCAGAAGTGGAGTAATCATGCAGTCAATTTTAGGCCTAGAATGTCTGGATGTATCATACCTGCAGGGTAAGTCAGACAGTCTGGAATTAAATCCAGAATACAAGGCAGGCAAAGTAGATGAGGCCAAATAATAGGAAACCAAATCTGCCAAGGCCAATAAGAGGCAACGAGGATGAGCTTTTCAATTGAGATACTTTCTGAAGAAATGTGGGGAGTAGAGGTACTGGGGGGGGGGGGTAGGCATAGAGGAGACCAGGGGGCCAATCGTGGAGAAGAGAGTTTCTTGGTGATTCCCCCAAAGGGGGAATCAGAGTAAAGAACCTGCTGCATTTGTTGTTGAAGTGGGATGCAAAGAGGTCACAGCAAGGATGGCCCCATCAGCAGAAGATCTTTTCAGCAACTTTCATGTTGAGTGACAACTTGTTAGGCATTAGAATGGACCTGTTTAACTTGTCTGCTATCACGCTGGATTTTTTGCTTTGCTGTCAGAAACCAATTGGATGAGATCACCCATTGCTATGCTCTTACAGCTTCTCAATACAGGGGGTAAGATTTGGCCCCTCTTTGTTTGTTGATGTTCCAGACCACTGACATATTGCCGTCTGAATCACAATAGTCCTGGAAAGGAGACTGTGTTGGAAGGCCTGTAACACTAGGAGGACAGCTCTCATTTCCAAAAAGTTGATATATGTATTGGCCTTTTCAGGGGATCATGTGCCTTGGACTGTCTTTCCCAAGAAATGCCCCCCCCCCCAATTTGGGAAGCGTCCATAGTAACTTTGGCCTTGGGCTCAGGGAGAATATAGGGACAACCTCGCATTATCTGATCGGAGTAAATCCACCAAAGGAGGTAATTCTTGCAGGCCTGAGCTATCTCAATTTGGGTGGATAAAGGTTGGTGAAGAATGGACCACTGACTGAAGAATTTTCATGTGATAGTTTGCTAGTGAGACCAAAACTATCACAGAAGACATTGACCCCAAAGCTTGAATGATCAATCGAGCTGAATGAGACAAACACTGAATGATTTATGTGACCTGGAATCGAATGGCTTGAATCCTTGGTAGAGGGAGGGAGGCTGTCAAGGATACTGTATTGAATAAGACTCCAATATTTGAGTTGGTGTGAGACAAGATTTCTTGTAGCTGATGGAAATTCCTAGGTGAGAGCATAACTGGAGTACATAATCTCGTGCTTTAATCATATGATGCTTGGTTGAAGCGGTTATGTGCCAGTAGTCCAAATAAGAAAACACCTAGAATCCCTGCAGCACATCTCTCAACCTCTTAGAGCAATAAATCGGGACAAACCCAAAAATAATGGGGGCAAAAAGTCCCCAAAATAGGGTCAGTTTTTAAATATTGCTGTTACAAACTTAGAAAGTTGACAGAACAACAGCTTTTACATTAATATAAATTTTATGAAAGATATAACGTCAGAAACTCATTGTTTTGTAACTTCAATCCTCAATGATTTGGCAATGATTTGCCAGAAAACCACAATTTCATAAGAAATAAACTAAAAATGTGATGCAAAAATTTGGACATTCTGCAAAAATCTTGTAGAATAACGTGTGTTGTACCTTTAAGAAGCATTTCTAAGACCTGAACGTGCATATAAATAGCAGGCATGTACTAGCTTCAGTGCCATTTTCTTAGTACAGCCAGAGTGTGAACATCTATGTATGAGACAGCTACTTTGTATATAAGTTAGTTATTTAGCATTATTTCTTATGTGTTTGCACATAATAAAGCTACTTGAACAGAACCCACAATGTTCATCTACTTCATCCTGACTAGATGAGCGACAAATGTGTACAGTTGAGAGGTTTGCCCTGCAGTCTCAAGTGAGCTGCTACTACTGCCATACACTTGATGAACACCCTGGGGGCTGTGACATGACCAAAGGGCAGAGCTGTGAACTGGTAATGAGTGGCTCCCAGCTGGAAGCATAGGTACCTTCTGGATCATCTGTTCGTTTTAATATGATAGCACACCTCCTGAAGATCTATTGAGTGCATCCATTCATCTTTATGCAGAAAAGGCAGAATGGACTGAACAGTGACCATCCAGAACTTTGTGTACTGAACTGTCTTGTTCAGATTGCTGAGATACAAAATTGGTCCCCAGTCCCCTGTTTTCTTTGGCACTAAAAACAATCTTGAATTAGTTCCAGACTCTCTCTGTTCTGGGGGGATTTTTTGGATGACTCATTTTTCTAGTAGTTTGTTTATTTCTAGTGCTGTTGCTTTCCTCTGATTGGCTGGAACATCAAGGATTTTGTTTACTATTAAGGAGGGTGGTAGGGAAAAGGGTATTAAATAACCTCTGGAAATAATCCTCTGTACCCACAAATCTTTTGTAATTTGTAGCCAGGCTTTCTGGTGCAGGGATAAATGACCCCCGACTGCCTCCAGAGGTGAACAATCCAGCCTCCTTTCAGGAGCACTGGTAGGATCCGTCAGAGAAGGTATCTCTAGATCCTTGGTTTTGCAGGCCACCTCTGCCATGTGGGTGGCATCTTCCATTAGAATTCTCCCCACCTCCCCTGTGGGAACTATCTCCATGTAGATCTTAGGGACCCTGGGACTTTCTGACCAAAATGCCTCCAAAAATACTGATTCCTCTTGTGAAGTGTTATTGGTAGACCAGCCACCCCTTTGCTTAAAGATCTCAAAAATAATTCCAAAGGAGATGTTGTCAGGTGGTGATCTTGGGGACCCAACCCTTCACTGAAATTGGTATCTTCCATGACCAACTCCTGAGGGGAGTCTAAGTGCCTCCTCTTGCACTTTCTCTTCCTAGGCACATCTTTGATGGGATGTTCTGGAGAAGTGCCGGAAACTATAAGTATACCCTGCTGGATAATCTGGCAGTTTTGGGCTGTCTGTCCGTGTGGAGTAGAATGTTGAGGCTCAAGGCAGAAAGACATATGGAATCCAGAAGGAAGATCAGAGGGGTGGAATCGTCTGTCCCCTAGAAGAGAACACTCTCTCTACCACCTGAAAAGCAGAATGCCCCGGGGAGAAGGATGCAGATGGAGCCAAGAAGACATGCATCCAGACTGTCGGCTCCCTCTGACCCCAAAGCAGTCCACCAGAGGCAGAACTCAGAGACGAACTGTTCAGTGCCAAGGCTCTGAGGGGGCAGAGATGGCTGCAATAGCTTCAGAGTTGACTCTAACAACTTGGATCTGACAGTGACAACTCAGCTCTGAGAGTCATCCAGCTCTGACATGCTTGGAGCCAGTCCACTCAGAAAAGGTATTGCAACCGAAGATACGACAACCTTTGGATCCGGTACAGATGGCCCCAAAAAACTTGGATCCAAGGCCTCCAAAGCTGAAAGATGGATTGGAGAAGGAGCCAAAATGGGTGGAGTAATAGTGGTAAAGGTCTCCGAACCTGAAGGGGTTGGAGCCAGGAGAACTCCAGTCTGAATCTGTGCTGACAGAAACTTCCTCATCATTCTATCCACATCTGCTTCTTTACTGCTTCTGAAAGAATAAAAAAACACTATGTTACCAAAGGTGGTCTAAACAAGTAGAACAAATGCACAAACAAAGATGAGATGTACCACCAAGGCTGTCATGAGACAAACACGTCACATTAAAAACCAAATTCTTTAATACAAACAATAAAAATCCAAGGAGCATAAAACAAAGTTCTAGGGTGGATAAGTGCTTTCGGTAAAAACCTTCTTCCTTCCTGCATTTTTTCTACTTGTTGAG
The DNA here is from genome assembly GCF_019279795.1 of Protopterus annectens. Lineage (NCBI taxonomy): Eukaryota > Metazoa > Chordata > Ceratodontiformes > Protopteridae > Protopterus > Protopterus annectens. The sequence continues at coordinate 179,729,403 of NC_056733.1, forward strand.
ACCACCTTTGGTAACGTAGTGTTTTTGTTTTTATGTACTTTGTTTTTGAGCTCTATGTTACACATGGCTCACAATAATATGGAATTTGTTAATGTTGAGTCAAGCATGAAAGATGTATTGGCAGGTGACAAACCAATGCTTAGGACAGTTACTGATTTAGCAGCAGGATTGTTAAATCGCTGCTTTTGCTGAATTTAGACTTGGAACAAGTGAATACACCACACTTGTCCCCTACCACAGCTGACTCTGATCATGTTTTTCATGAAGTTGAAAATGCAGCTTATAGACTTAAATGCTTACAATGGCAACGCTTCAAATCCATCAAATAATACCAAGGGGATTACGTGTGAAATGTATGCTGAGTTATAGTAACTAAGTTTTAGATATATGAAACTGCTAATAGAGTTTTTTAAACCAGAGGAAAAAGAGATGACCAATTTGATCAGAGATAAACAGACTCTTCTAGAAAGCATGGACCTAACAGAAGCTTGTATTACGAAACTCAATAATGTACAGATGAAGTTGGATTCATGAGAACAAACTAAGAGACATAAAAAGGCAGAAATTAATAAGGGACCACACAGATTATAAGAAAGGACACATTTTTGAATGGCCTAAGGAGAAAAATGTCAATGGCAATTTTACCTCCCGTGTAAAAGGATTTAGAAATAATCAGTATACTGATAAAATAAATCCAAAGGAAGGATCAAACAGTGACACGGGTAATATTGATTCACAAAAAAAGAGTTTCTCTCACATGAACTCAGCGCCACATCCCACAGAAAAAGACAATGTTACGGTTGTAACTATAGAGACTGAACCGTAGACTTTTATCCATACCAACCTGATGTCAGGGAAGTGTGACAACTATAGTGCCACAACAGGAACTGATCTGCCAAGTATGCTATCAGTATCAACCAACAAAATAAGCAATGTGGCCATAGTATCAGAGGATGTAATAGAGGAATCGAACTCAACATCAGCTAAAAGACCCAAAGAATGTACTGTTCTTCTACCCATTTACCAGAATCTCCCTTTTTTAATCCAGAACAATAGGTCGCGCTCTCCAAGATCTATGAACAGGGAGAGAAAGAAAAGGAAAGTCACTTAATTGATGAGTTTCAGACAAATTCATTGTTTTTTAACATCTTGAACAAACAGCTAACTGCTATGGAATGAGCTATTTTAGAGAAAGGTCTAGCTTTTATACCCTCTCTCTGTTCGCCACTAAATGAATTTACTGCCGACATCATGTTTTTTGGAAGGAATGTCACACTCATGCACATATTCGGTAATGACAATGAACATAGTGAAAAGATACTGAGGCAACATAAAAAAACAAGTACTTTTGTACCACTTTTCCATCCAGTGGTCAGAACTTTTGTTTGCCTGTGTGAAGATGAGGTCACCCAATTGAGACAAGGTGGACATCATAAATATTTTTGCAATCTAAGTAATGAAGAACGTCAGGCAATGACCGATTTAATGAAAAGGGACACGGTCATAAGACCTGTAGATTAAGGTAGAGTAATTGTGGTAATGTAGAGCAACCATTATACTAGCAAGATGGAGTGTATGCTGAATGATAGTTGCACCTATAATAAAATAAACAGCAAGGCTGTGACGAGACTCAAAGGAAATGCAGGATATACTATATAACAAACTGATGACTCGAAGTATCACTCAGGAACAGTATAATTTCTTTGATGTTATGAATCCACCCATTCCAACTATAAGTGGTCTACCCAAGGTGCATAAGAATGAACAAGATCCACCTATGCATCCTATAGTCACAGGTAGAGGGTGGATCACTGAACCACTCTCTATCTTTGTGGAGGACGAATTGTAGCAACTGCTACCCAAAGGTAGAACAGTACTACGTGATAAACCTCTGTTTCTCAATCGCCTTTATGAGGAGATAGGCACTAGAACTAATTATGAAGGCCTATTACTTGTGACCATGGACATTCGCAGCCTCTTCACTGTAATACCAAATTATTTTGACATTGAATGTATTAGAAAATTTGGCTGAGCAAATGATGTTGACACCTCTCTTATCTGTAGTCTACTAGAGTTAATGCTTGAGAATAATATTTTCATCTATGGAGATGTGTATTATTGGCAAAAATGGGGTGTTGCCATGGGTACCCCATGTGCTAATAGTTATTCCAACCTGGTCTTAGCGCAATGGGAAAATGAATGGGCGATAGACCCAAACAATACATGGAACACACAGCTGGTCTCGTATAACCATTTTGTGGATGATATCATTATTGTCTGGGAAAGTGATGAATGCAGTTTATGTGAATTCGTTGGTTACTTGGAAACTACCACTGACTTCCTTGAGTTTGAACTGAAAGTGTCAGCTAGAACCATAGACTTTCTGGATGTAAGATTGACCTTGGATACCACAAAAGGAATAGACACCAACATTTTCAGATAACCCACATGGCGTAATCATATGTCACATCAGACGAGCATGAACCCAAGGCACATCTTCAATAACCTTGTCAAGAATCAAGTAACGCAAGTGCCCAAATTGTGCACACAGACTGATGATAATTTGGATGAACAGAAGAAATTAATCTCTGATTTCACAAAAAGAGGTTACAAAAGGAATAAGATATATATATATGGAACGTGATGAAATAAGGGAGAGTAGAGGACGTCCTTATTACTCACAAGATTGCAATAGCTCAATGACTGTGCCTAGACAACGAACTAATCGATTGAGATATATTCTAACCTATAGCTCCGATAATGCCTGTGTAAGTGGGATAATCAAGAAGTATTGGCCGATTCTGATTTCCGATCCAAAAATCAGGAACATAGCGGGTAATTCCCCCAGTTTCTCTTCTAAGAACAGAAAAAATTTTAAAAAGGCTGTTATGTCAAAATGATAGCTTTGGTAGTAGACAAAATCTGTGTGATTCATCTGATGCACGGAAAGGGGCATGGAGATGTGGTTTTTTGTAAGGCGTGTCCATATATTTGCAACAAAAATGGTTTTCCACATTCAGTCACAGGACTCAAATACTTTTTTCATGAAAGAGCTACTTGTAGGAGTGCCAACATTATTTATATAGCCACTTGCAAATCCTGTCTAGCCTACTATGTAGGCAAAACCAACAGACCTTTTAAAGAACGGATTCTACACCATCTATCTGATATTTACAACAATGTTGAGAGTAATGCTTTATATGGGCATATTAAAAACAATAAAATACATTGGTTTCAATTTATGGCCATAAACATGTTAAGAGAGAATTTGAGAAGGGGTGATATACACAATAACACTGAACTACAAGAAACTAAATGGATTGTGGAACTCAGAGCCAATTGTCCACCTGGTCTTAATGGTGTTATCCCCCTTAAGCCCATTTTAAAAGCAAGAGGACTTGCCAAGAAATGCAATTGATCTAATGAAACATGCAAACTGCTTTTTTGGACTTTAGCAAATATGGGCTATGTACTCTGTTGTCTTACCTTCCCTTAGAATCAAGCTATCACTTAGGAGTGCCTGTATCTAAGTCAACATGGTCATTCTATTTTGCTCCTTGGTTTCCTTTTGCCTTCATTGGGTGTTCAATGTCCAGTTTGTGTTTTTACTGGCTGCTTTCCTCTTATGACTATGAATAGTCATGGTCTAACTTCTATTGGAAGTCAAGCTTCCTGATTAAAATTAATTGGTTCTTCCTTTTCTGTGACCACAAACAGTTATGACTCGACTCCCATTGGTAAATAAGCTTCCTGATTCAAGATGATTGTTTTTTCTTTTCTTGTGATTAGAAAAAGGAAGTTATGTCTTACCATAATGTTCTATCTATATTGTTGATCCTCGTTCAGTCATTACGTATGGGTATCGATTCCGACCCCGGAACCGAGCTGGTCATTTTCCAAGCTCGCGTCAGCTTCAAACTCTCAAACTAAACTCTTACCCACAATCCCCCTCTCCCTGTTACCTCAGATTGAGTTTGCAAGTCAAAGAAGGTAGAGGCTACCTCTGGTCAAATAACCTAAGAGAGCCGGATGGTGAGATCCACTAGAAACCATAGGAGGGGGAAGGAGGGAGGGTCGTAATGACTGAATGAGAATCAACAATACAGATGGAACGTTATGGTAAGACATAACTTCTTTATCTGATATTGTTAATCCTTGTTCATTCCTTACATATGGGACAGAGTCCCCAGCTACCTCTATTCCTGGGAGGCTCTCATGGAAGGACATTCCTAAGCACCATAGAACTGAAAGATGCTCTTCCCCTGGAGGCCAAATCCAATTTGTAATGATTGATGAAGGTATGAGGCATAGCCCAAGTTGCAGCTGCACAGATGTCATGTAAAGAAGCTCTGGCATGTAAGGCAGCAGAAGTTGCCACCGACCTTGTTGAATGAGCTTTCATGGTAGTAGGCAACGAGATATTGCATTGTGTATCGATGAAAGTCACACAGTAATTCAACCATCTAGCTAATGTGACTTTAGCAACAGCAGATCCTAATCTAGGTCCAGAAAAGGCCAAAAACAACTGTTCAGATTTACGAAAGGACCTAGTCTTGTTTAAGTAAAAATGGATTTGCCTGTGGATATCTAGGGTATATAGGCAATACTCTCCTCTGTTTGAATGATTGGGAAAGAAAACTGGCAATTCAGTGGTTTGATTAATGGACATTTCCGAGATTACTTTTGGCAGAAATGATGGATTAGTTCTCAGAGACACTCTATCTCTATGAAAAATAAAGTATGGACTCCTGATACATAAAGCTTGAAGCTCAGAAATACGTCTGGCAGAAGTAATGGCGACCAAAAACAAGGGTTTCCATGACAAATGCTTGAGGTCGCAAGAAGAGGCTGGTTCAGAAGGTGGCATTGTTAGAGCTTGTAGAACTAATGATAAATCCCATGGTTGAATAGGTTCTCCAAAAGGTGGCTTCAGATGATTCATACCTTTTATGTAGGTCTTGCATAATTTGTGGGACATAAGAGAGGAATCTTGGACACCCTCATTAAAATTAGAAATTGCAGCCAAATTAACTCTAACGGTAGAGGCCGATAGACCCGATTGGAAAAGGTCGGCCAGATAGTCTAGTATTATCAACACTGGTGCTGAGAAGGAATCTACTTGTTTATCTTTTAGCCAACAGGTAAATCTTTTTCACTTGCTCAGATAAGTGATTCTAGTGGAAGACTTATGAGATGCAATGAGAATGTCACGTATTGGTAAAGAAAGATCATTCTGCCTGGCAATCAAGGGAATTGGAGTAGCCAAGCCGTGAGCTTCAGGCTGTTCAAGCTGGGACGAATCAGGTTCTGTGGATGTGAGATCAACTCCGGGACTGGATGGAGAATCCATGGTTGATCTAGTAGGTGAGGCCAAAGAAAGGGGAACCAAATCTGTTGAGGCCAATATGGTGCTATGAGGATCACCTTGCTCTTCAAGCGATGGGCTTTCTTCAGAAACTGGGGAATGAGGGGAAAGGGTGGGAATGCATAAAGAAGACCCGAGGGCCATTCATGGACTAGAGCATCCTTGAGTGACTGTCCCGGAGGTGGAATCAGGGCAAAGTAGTTGCTGCATTTGTAGCTGGTATGGGATGCAAAGAGGTCGCAGCAAGGATGACCCCAGTGGTGGAAGATCTTCGTCGCTATCAAGGGATTCAGGGACCACTCGTGAGGTTGAAGAATGCACCTGCTGAGTCTGTCTGCTATCACACTGGAACTCCCGGGAATGTGCGTTGCTAGAAGAAAACGGTTGGTAGCCATTGCCCATTGCCATGTCCTCATGGCCTATCAACAAAGGGGGTAAGATTTGGTTCCACCTTGCTTGTTGATGTACCAAACCACCGCCATGTTGTCTGATTGAATTGCAATTGTCCCAGATGGCAGCAGGGGATGGAATGCTTGCAACATCAGAAGCACCGCTCTCAGCTCTAGAACATTTATATGCAGATGGGCCTCCAGTTTGGACCAAGTGCCTTGGACTGTCTGTCCCTGACATAGCCCCTCCACCCCATCAGGGAGGCATCCGTGGTCACTGTGGCCTTGGGTTGTTGAGGGGAGAAGGGGCGAGACCATTGTGACAGATTGTGTGTCATCCACCAATTTAAATCCTGTTTGCACCTGTGGGTTACTCGAATCATGGCTGAAACAGGATGCTGAAAGGGATACCAATGGGTGAGCAGTAGCCATTGTAGAAGCCTCATGTGAAACCTGACCATGGGACAATGGTGATGGAGGCTGCCATGGAACCCAACGGTTGTAGAACCGAGTGAGCCGTGGATTTCTCTCTTGAAAGGATTGGAATCAGTTGTTGCTTTATCCTTAAAATTCTGTGCTCTTGAATAGCAGCTCTGCAGTTCTTTGTGTCCAAGATAACCCCTATGAATTCTGTCGACTGAGATGGGGTGAGATTGGATTTTTGCCAGTTTATGGTTATGCCTATCCTTTGTGCGGTGAGGAGAGAGTATGCCAGGGCTTCTTCCAGTAGATGTCTGGTGGGGGCGGAAATGAGCCAGTTGTCTAGGTATGGAAATACCTGGAATCCTTGAAGTCACAAGTGAGCTGTGACAACTGCCATGCACTTTGTAAACACTCTGGGGGCTGTAGAGAGTCTGAAAGGCAGTACTTTGAATTGGTAGTGACTTGATGGCCTGTCCACTTTTATGTGGTAGTACACATCTTGAAGATCGCTGGAGCACATCCAATCGTCTTTTTTTCAAAAGCGGAAGGATAGACTGTATTGTGACTATCTGGAATTTTTGTACTCTCACGAACTTGTTCAATACACTGAGATCCAAAATTGGTCTCCAGTCTCCGGTTTTCTTTGGCACCAAAAATAGTCTTGAGTAGAATCCGGATCCTATCTGGTCTGGAGGGACTATTTGGATGAATCTCTTTCTTAGCAGCTTTTCTATCTCTAGTACTGCTACTTCCCTTTGACTGGGTGGAACATCGGGAAAGTTTTTTTGAAGGGACAGGACAAAGATCGAAGGGGATATGATAACCTCTGGTTATAATCCTTTGTACCCAAGAATCGGTGGTGATGGTTAGCCAGGCAGAAGGGTACAAGGAGAAACGTCCCCCAACTACCTCCAGAGGAAAGGAGTTAGGCCACTATTCAGAAGCGCTGGTAGGATTGGCCAGGGAAAGAATCCCTGGAACCCTGGTTACATGGACCCCCTCTGCCCTGAAAGGAGCGTCTTCCCTGTGAGTTCCCCCTGCCTCTAAGGGAGAACTCGGCCTGTGTGTCACGGAAAGGACCCTGAGATTTCTTGAACCATATCTTTACACTCTTTTGGTTTCAGGAGAATGCACGTTGAGGGGAAGAATAACAGACACCTACGGCAGAAAGGGTCTTACCGTTCTGTTCACGTCTGGCCAGTGTGCTTTTAACTTTGGGTCCAAACAATGAGGAGGCCTCAATGGCAGCATTAAGAAAGGAAGCCTTAAAGGGTTCCGTGAAATTGCACAAGCGCATCCAGGCGTGTCGTCTCAAGACCGCAGCTGAACCCGCTGCTCTAGCTGCTCCTTCTGATGCATGAGATATCAGTCGCATACAGGAGTTAGATATTGACTCAATGGTGGCCAGATGAGAGGCCACTTTGTCATGGACCTCATCAGACACGGCACCAGCCAAGGTTTCAGACAGCTCAGAAATCAGATCCTGTTGAAGCCTGGTAAAGTGTGCCATATAATTCAGGGACCTGATAGTAAAGGTTGCTGATGCAAAGGTTCGCTTCCCTACCCTGTCCAGGGCCCGGGACTCTTTATTAGGTGGATGGACAGTCTGGCTTTCTTCTTCTGCCAGATCCTTTTTTGTTGTGGCTGCCACCACCAAAGCATCCACAGGAAGACCTCTTGACCAATAGGGATCTGTAGCAGGAGGGGACAAAATCTTATCTGGCCTCCGGGGAATAGCTTTGACGGTGTCAGGAGCCTTCCAAGCACGCTGCAAGAGCCAGACAAGTTCATCGGCAGGTGGAGTAACCCAGGAGGTAGGGGTTCGGGTGCAAAAGGCCTGCAGGAACACAGATTCCTCAGAGGTCGGATTAGAGGACTGCCAGTCACCTCTCTGTTTCAGGATTTCGAGGATATTACCAAATGATACCTCAGAGGGTGACCGAGGGGATCCTTCCCCCGCATCAAAATTCTGTGTCTTCAGTGAGGGACTCCTCTGTAGAGTCCATGTGCTTCCTCTTACACAAACTTTTCCAGTGGACTTCCTCAGTGGGAGAAGCTGGGGAAGACAGCGGAAAAGGGGTTTCCTGTGGGAATATGTCCTGAGGCCCTTGCACCCGGTGTCCGCTCGGTGCGACTTGTGAAATCAGTGTACCAGAGGAGGGTAGAGGGATAGACATTCCAGTATCGCCAGCAGCACAGAAAGCATTCTCCATCAGTTGGAAGGCTGGTCCATCTGAAGAGAAGTGAATGTCTAGGACAGGGTCACCCCTCCCCTAAGTGGCTCAGCCTGTCAACCCGGAGTCCCTGGATGGCTGTGGAGCAGCAAACTATGCGTGTCACAACTGACATCCTGGGTCATAGCAAAACTTTCCTGCCACGATAGCAACTGTGGTTCCTTAGTGACATCCATAAAGGGAACCGCAGAAGGGGAAGACTGTGCTATATCCATGGACTTCAAAGGCAATGTAGGAGGAGAATAAGAAGGGATCTTTAGGGGTGGGTGATCACCTCCCAAGGAAGGATAGTTCCTGGGAGGTGGGATACCTCTGACCAAGAGCACCTGATTGAAGAAAATATGGTCGCTAGATTGCGATAGGGTAAGAGACAATGAAATAGAAACTTTTCTGACAGAAAAGTAATATAAATGACTAATAAACAACAAATAGCTGTACTTAGCTCAAGAGAAGCAACTTGACACGACCGAATGGCAACGCGGCAAACAAAATCTGAGGTAACAGGGAGAGGGGAATTGTGGGTAAGAGTTTAGCTCGAGAGTTTGAAGCTGATGCGAGCTTGGAAAATGGCCGGCTCAGTTCTGAGGTCGGAACCGATACCTATCCGTAAGGAATGAATGAGGATTAACAATATCAGATCTGCTATTATGAATGGTTTTGAGACTGGCATGCTTTTGACTGGAAGAAACAGTTCCTGACAGTCTCCTATTGGTCCTTTTGATATGCTAAATGGTTGTTCAGTATGATTAGCTCATTGGTCCAGCTTGTTCCTGGATTTCTGCTGATTGGTCCTTTTTCTGTGATTAGAAACTGCTATTATGAATGGCTTTGAGACTGGCATGCCTCTGATTGGAATAGTTTCCTGATGGTCTCCTATTGGTCCTTTTGATGTGCTAAATGGTTGGTTCAGCATGATCAGCTCATTGGTCCATCTTGTGCCTGGATTTTTGTTGATTGGCTATCTGTCTCTTTTTAAGAAAAATTACTGGTTAATGGGTGAGGATCTGAAGAAGGTTCTTCCGAAAGCACTTATCCACCCTAGAACTTTGTTTTATGCTACTTGAATTTTTATTGTTTGTATTAAAGAATTTGGTTTTTAATGTGACGTGTTTGTCTCACGACAGCTTTGGTGGTACTCGTCTTTTTTCCTGCTTCTGGAAGAACAGGAACAAGAGGCCACTGAAAGGGACCTAGAGTGACAGCATCTCTCTAAAAAGGGGGATAATAGCTGAGGGGGGACAGGGTCCAGAGAAGGCACATAGCAAGTCCAGGAGAGCTGCTACAGCTCTGAATGACTGAATGAACTAGAGCCAATGAGGTGGCCCTTGTATCCGAAACAGTCAGTAAAAAAGAAAGAATGCAAAAAATATACCAGCAATGGTAATTAAGTTACACTGAAGAAGCATGGGATAAGGGAGGGTAAAATTAGTTAAAACAGAAAGAAATTTAAAGATAGTCAAAAGAGAAGAAAATTATTTTACTTATCTCTTATGAATACATTAATGCTTGAGAGCTGACAGCAACCACGTCCATCCATGAAGACAGCAAATAAGGTCTGAGGTATGGAGGGGGACTACAGCATTATGGGTAAGGGAGGAGCTTGAGAGTTTGCAGTCTCCATGAGCTGTGAAAAGCGGCCAAGTCAGATCCAAGAATTGGATCCGAACCCACACGTTGAGGAACAGATGAAATTTGACAACATCAGATAATCTGTTTACCTGAATTCTTTTGAGATGGTTTATTCTGTTTTTTACTAAAATAGGATGATAAGAAAGGAACTCCCTTGGACAAATTGGAAATGCAAGGCTGAAAAAGAGACAAAGAGGGTATGACCTTGTTTGTTTAGGTACCACAGGACTGTGGTGTTGTCTGTGACCATTAAAAGGAGATCTGTAAATCAAAAGTGGTGAAGAACTTTTAAGGCCTGAAGCACTAACATTTATGTAAACTGCAGCCTCCAAAGGATCCTATTAGCCTTGTACTTTAACTTCCCTGGGCACTACTCCCTATTCAGAATCTGACAAGTCTGTCTGGAGTGACTGGATGGAGAAGGTTAGGCCTGGATTGAGAGATATCTGAATCACTCCTTCACTGTAACTCTCATTTCACAAATTTCATCACTACTACCTGGAGCTTTAAGGGATGCAGATGCTGGGCTCAACAATTGTTTAAGGACCATTGAATCTTTATCATATTGAGTCAGGCCATTAGCAGCATAAGAATCATTGATGCCGTGAGGCCTAGAATTATGAGAAACTCTCTTGTGGTGGCAGGCTGTTGAATAGACAGATCCCTGAAAATGTTCTGAAAAGTCAAGATTTTGCCCTCTGGTATGAAGGCAATGCTTTGTGAGGGTGTAAGAAAGGACATTTTGTAGGTTCAACTTGAAGTTGGGGGCAATTAGAATGTGATAAGCATCTTTTAGACGTAAAGACACCATGCAACAGTGGTCTGGAAGAAGGAAGGACCATGTGCAGGGTGAGCATTTTGGATTTGGAGACATTCAGAAAGATGTGTAGGTATAACAAATCTAACACTAGGCTTTACAGTAGCTCATTTTTGGGTACCAAAAATATTTCACAGTAAACTTCTTTTTGTGGTGCAGAAACTGGCTCTGTAAACCCTGTTGCAACTTGTGAAGGAGTATTGGAGTGAAAAGATTTGACTGATCTGGCAGGAGAGGAGGGTGATTCCCTTGAAGGGAGCAGGATTTTATGTCCTCTGTCAAGAGTATCCTCTCTGAATTATTCTCAACACCCATTTGTCTGAGACAGTTTATGGCCAGGCTGTTGGACTGAATGAAAGCCTGGGGAAAGAGGAAACAGGAGGAAGGAAAGGGTGCCCTGAATCTCGACATAATAATTTTTCAGCAGAGGAATTATATTCTTTTGGGGAAATGAACTCCTTTTATTTGGTTTGGAAGTACTGTCTTCCTAACATTTCCTCTTGTTACTTTGACTCTTTGTTAGGATGTGATTTTTGTTTGTTCTGCCCTTTGAATGTGGATGCGTTATTAGGGGATAACCTGGGAATATGAAGCCTTGTAGATATCCTATGCATCAATTTACCTCAGTCATCCCAGTGTTTGAGAATCTGGGTAGCAGCAGGACCAAACACAACTTCAGAAATTAAAGGAGCATTCAAAATCTAATTTTTTAAATATGTCAGAGAATTTCTGGTCATGTATGTAAGCATGCTTTCTGAAACAGCAGAAGCAGCTACATTTGTAGAAATTGTGTTCACACCTTCCAGGACTCCTCAAAGCATATTTCAAAACCTGAGTCACATTTGTAAGAATCTCATTCATGTTATACTTCTGTTCAGTAGGCAAAATGCAGCAGTCATCTAAACCGTAAGCACAATGCAAAATGAACTTGCTGATCATTTAAAACACTAAAGACTGAATTACTAGACTGAGACATCTTTTTTGCCCTGAGATTCTAACTCCTTGCCAATTTTATGCAGGGGTTTGAAACTCCAAGGCCCTCTTGTTAGAGTTGGCAGCTGCAGAAACCACAGCTGAGTCAGCTGATAAAGGAGCAAAGATAGCTGTAACAAAGTACATGTATTTCCTTATAGCAGTTTTAGGAACCGGTTCATTAGCTTGAGGGGCTTTACATACATTTTTATAGACATCGTCTAAGGCCAGTAACAGAGGAGGAAGAGCCAAAATGTTTGTAATCTCATCCTCAAAAAGATCATAAACTCTGCCAGTCTCTGACATAGCTCCAGATTGTTCCCAGTCAAATACATCTCTAAACCTGGCTAGCATCTGTGCATGATCACCTTCTGAAGAATCAAACTGGATGGAGTCAAGTTTTTATTACTGTCTGCATCCTAGTCCCCATCAAAATCTGTGGCCATATACTGATCTCTAGAGAAAGTAGCCCCATAGTCATTCTAAATAGAAGTATAGTCTCCAAGGTTAGATGACTGTAAAACACTCTTAGCTAAGGAAACCACATCAGCCCTACACACAGTAATCATCTGACTGCCTGCAGTGTGGTGAGGTTTCTTTTCTTGTTAGTGAGAACTACACTAAGCACAAAATATCTGGGGTCAAAGTTTTATATCTAGCAAGGGGTGTCTTATCCCAGACCTCTCTTGCACCTAAAGTATTTGGTTCTGTCTTATCTGAAACAAGTATTGGAACAGCCCTGGAGGATGTGCTTGACTCCCTGTATCATAAAGGGCTACAGTCTCACACCAGAAGGTGACATGGAAAAAGGTAAGTGGTCTGTGGGATGGCTTAAGGCAACAAGAGATTCACAAAATATAGGACGAGGCATGTTTTTGTTTATTTTTTTCTTTTTAGGTTCAACTGGATTTGATTGATGGGGGGCTGTATCAGGATCAATCAGGTTGGGGGGGCACCAGCCAGAATAATAAACTGACATATTAAGGACTAAGGGCAGCAATAATAGATGAGTTCCTATTACGTGATCGAAGTTTTGAAACTTTGAACACGACAATATCAAACTTCTCTGTTCGAAGTTTCAAAACCTTGAACGTGGAAAAAAATACAACATGCAACAGTAAACTAACTGATGCAAGCAGAGGGGCAAGCCCCCCTGTGCCCCCCCCCCCACTCTTTAAATATACCAACTCTGAGATTGCACTACAGTGCAGTAAAGGGAAATATTCCCTTTCTGCACTATAGTGCGGTCTCGGAGCTGGTATATTTAAAGAGTGGGGGTGGGAGGCAGAGGGACTTGCCCCCCTGCTTGCAACAGTTAGTTTACTGTTTCATGTTTTTTTTTTCCATGTTCGAACTTCTGCAAGTTCGACTATATGGTTTCGACCATATAGGGTTCGAACTCGTTGAAGTTCGATCACGTAATAGGAACCCATAATAGATATGTCCCCACATAGCAAATAACCCTAATCTGCATATTTTAGTAGGCATCAGCACACATAGTTGCAGTACCAAGTAAAATTCACTCATCCACATCCAAATAGTGTCAAAAATCAAATATATGCTCTTAAATCAAATAGAAAACCTTAAAAACTTTATACATAAGCATTTACTTAAAGATTTCCATGTCAAAAATGAAAACAAATCACCACAGAAAGTGCAAGTAAAGTAATTTCTGGTAAAATTGTTATTTAATGATTAAAACAGGAACAGCAGTGTTATATTAGTAGTAAATATCATATAAATGAATAAAAAATGAAAATGGGCAGTATTTCCTGTCAGAATTTCAAAATGAAGCATATAAACAGAAACAACAGGCAAGATTAAACTGTGGCTTTACATGCACGAGACAGTCCCTAGTATTCAGCTGACACCACAGAACTTCAGTTTCTCAGTACAAATTATAAAACACTTTAGAAAAGCTTCATAACTGCTTAAACACAGCTTTAATCCACCAAGACAGGCTGCTGAGGAAATTTAAACTGTTTGATTCCTACAGCTAGTATTAAAAGACTTGACAACTGACTTCCTGTGACAGGGGTTAGGCTTTCCCAAATAGGATGGGATTAGCTGCTTCTTGTCAGAGGATGCAATTCTGAGCTTTGGAAAGCTGCTAGTATGGGTTTGTGCAGGTACAGAACCCATATGTCACTGAAGAAGTTTGAATGATGAACATTAATTGGATAGTTTGACTAAGTAAACTTGGATAGCAATTTAGGAGTAAAAGAAGATTTAGCTCTCAAATAACTCCTATTTCTGTGAAAAATGAGCTAAGGTTGATCCACACTAAGAGTTTGCAACTCAGGTATTCTTCTTACAGAGGTCAAAGCAATTAGCAAGACTGTTTTCATGTTAAGAAGTTGTCCAGATGACTTGGTTCAAATGGTGTAAGGTTTAGGTTCTGTAACACAAAATTAAAGATCCCAAGGAGAAGTCATCATTTTTTTTTTTGAGATCTGTCATGTAGCTTCCCATTCAAAACCATATTCACATGAGAATGCAATGAAAGAGGAGAATTCATGGGTGGATATGCTGAAATGGCCGACTTAGAAGAGTAAGATGAACCTTGTTAGGGAGTTACCATACCTCTCAAGTGTACCTCAGTATGAGGAATGTTCCTCATTTGGGGTCTTAAAAAGTCCATGTTCCTCAAAATTCCACATTGAAGAGGCCTGTCATACATTCAGCGTTAGGATTTCTTTAACTGATAGGCATGGTAAATAGTACTGAATCATATTAATTCATCAAAATAACTTTTTTCCAAGTTTAAAGTATTGCATTTTAACCATCCTGTGACATTCCTAGTTGAAGTTCTTAGTAAGCTGTTAGTAGGTGTTCCATATTTTGCCCATCTGTTCCACATTATCACAGGTAGTATTCCTTATCTTGGAGATGTAAGGTTGAGGGCTATGGGAGTCACCACGGTGATCTTTGGGAATTCCTTTTGAATCTACATAAGTATGTGGAAAAACACATTTGTCTGTACAACACAGCAAGCAGTTGCTACAGTTTAGACCACACATGGAGCACTGCAGCACTCAGGTTTGACGGCAAATGCAATACGGTCTTTTAAAAGACAGTATTGCATTACATATCAGGATCTACTGACCGTGCCTCCCAACACTTTGCACATGAGGCAGTTGCCCCTCTCATCCCACCCTAGCTACACTACTGCCTGATACTTTAATAAAGACTCTACAAAGACAAGTAAGTAGTTTAAACAAGGAAAATAGAATACCTTGCAGACTGTAGCAGGCTATCATTGGAGCTGGACATTTTGTAAATATCCTTGGAAAAGTGGATAACCAAAAGGGTAATGCATACAACTGAATATGTGATCCAGACACTGAAAATCTTAAGAAAAATCTGATCTGAAATCTGGTGTTATAGGAATGTGAGGATACTCATCTTTTTAATTTAGGGTCTCCAAAAAATTTAAATGGGAAATGAGTGGTAACAGGATATGAAGAGATAACATTTTGAACTTTGAAATTGTCACAAACCAGTTTAAAATGGAAAGATCTAGGAGTGATCTCCATGAAGCTGCTTTCTTTGGCACCAGAAACATTGAATGAAAGCCTTCTCCTGTCCAGGAGGGAGGGTCCTCTTCTGTCACCCCCTGAGTTTGCAGATGCTGAATGACAAGACGGAGAAGAGAAGTATGACCTGGCATCTAAGGACAAATTTCATGAAAAGGAAGGAGACAGTTCCACTGCTATCTGTATCCATGATGAATCACAATCACAACCCATTTGTCTGAGACTATGTGTTGCTAAAGAGAGAAATGGAGGTTCAGATTTTTGGGGAGAATTAAAGGCTTGACGGAAAGAGGTTGAAGAATTCTGAAGATAGTCATTCAGATTTGTTAGACTGTCTTTAATCTGTGGTGTGGTTCCTCTTTTTTATTGGAACCTCTCTGCCATTGCTTTTTAAAAGTCTGCTTAGCAGCAGCTTGCTGTGACTGCTTATTTTGGAGAAGGAAAGTTATAAAATCTGTTGGACTCCATGTATCAGTTTTCCTCTCCTGTCACACTTTTTCAGGATCTCTACAGCAGACGGTCCAAAGATTACCTCTTTGTATAAAGGAAAATTCAAAATTTCAGCTTTAACATCCTCAGGAAGGTTTTGCATATACAACCAAGCAAGCCTCTTTATATCAGTTCCGTTGGCAGTATCTCTGGAAATGGCATCAGTTGAATCATTAGCACGTTTCAGTGTGTGTGTGTAGTCACTTGGGACACTGAAACAATAAGATTACCTGAAAATGAGTTTTATTCAGATAAGGAAAAATGCGCCATAATGTTCCTTGTATTTTCAAAAGAGGCAAGCATAAACTTTAACATATGAACTTGACAATTAAGAATTCTAAAAAGTGTTGCAGAATACACATTTTCCCTACAAATCTTTCAAGGGCTTTCCCATCCTTGCCAGAAGAGGTGGGATTAGCATTAACTTTTAGTTATGTACTCACCATAATTTCAGATGTTTGGGATCCATCTCGCCTACATTCTGACTGATGGGTTCGGAGCCGATCCCTCGGCTCCGACTTGGCACGCTTATGCTATAGAGCGAGGCCTCTAATTGGCTGAGCTATCGTTATCCCAGGATGCACCACCACTAATCCCCCAGATCTTGTTTGTCCGCATTCATGCACACATGCACAGCTTGTTTATATAACATTGTTAGATGTTTCAAGATGAAACAACAGGATTCGGACCTTCTGATATCCTCTGATCTCCAAGGAAGGGGGAAGGAGGGTGGGTTATTAGGAATGTAGGCGAGATGGATCCCAAACATCTGAAGTTATGGTGAGTACATAACTAAAAGATGTTATGTGATCCTATCTCGCCTACATTCTGACTGATGGGACAGCGTCCCTAGCACCTAAATCCCGGGTGGCTCATTGGAAAACACTCCTGAGCACTGTGGAACCAAATGAAGCTCGTCCTCTAGATGCCAATTCTAATTTGTAGTGAGAAATGAAGGTGTCTGGGGAAGACCATGTAGCCGCAGCACAAATGTCACCAATAGCAAGCTTAGAATGAAATGCTACCGAAGTAGCCATAGCCCTTATAGAATGAGCCTTGACAGAGGTGGAAAGCTCTTTGTTAGAATAAATATAAGCTTGAGTAATACAGTCCCTGATCCATTTGGCAATAGTGACCTTTGTGACCGCGTTGCCCAATTTGTTTTCTGCAAAGGACACAAACAACTGATCTGTCTTCCTTGATTGTTTGGTCCTATCCAAATAAAAATGTAACTGCCTGTGGACATCTAGTGTGTGGAAAATAAACTCCGCTTTATTGGAGTATTTTGGGAAAAAAACTGGGAGCTCTAACGACTGTTGCAAGCATAAAGTAGAACAGACTTTAAGAACAAAAGAAGGATTTGGTCTGAGGGATACCCTGTCTGTATGAAAAACCAAGTACGGGGTTTCACTGACAAAGCTTGAAGTTCTGAAACCCTTCTGGCTGAAGTAATCGCCACTAGAAAGGCTGTCTTCCATGATAGAAACTTTAGATCACAGGTAGCTGCCGGTTCAAAGGGGAAAGAAGTCAAGGCACGTAATACTATATCGAGATCCCATGGAGGTGCAGGATGAGAAATCGGAGGTCTTAATAGAGCAGCACCTTTCAAGAAGGTCTTACACAACCTGTTGCTCATTAAAGGTGGGTCTATGGATTCATGAAAATTAGAAATCGCTGCCAATTGTACTTTGATGGTAGAAACAGAAGAGCCTTGGTTGAAAAGAGAGGTCAGGAATTTGAGTACTTTTGCCACGGGAGTAGAAATGGGGTCCAGGCCCCGGAGTTGAGCCCAGATAGCAAACCTTTTCCATTTGCTAGAATACAGTTTCTTCGTAGCAGACTTGTGGGCTGAAGACAATATGTGCACCACATCTGGATCCAGTGCATGTCTTTTGACTATGGTCGGAAGAGGAGGAGCCAGGCCGTCAATTTTAATGTGTGTAGGGACTGGTGTATTAGTCCCGACTGATGAATCAGTAGGTCTGGGACCTGGTCCAGGAACCATGGACCTTCCAGAGCATGTTTCCGAAGATAGGGAAACCAGACTTGACAAGCCCAGTAAGGAGCAATTAAGATCATCTTGCTCCCTAAGAGAGATGCCTTTTGAATTACCCTGGGGAGGAGAGGAACTGGAGGGAAGGCATAAAGCAGGCCGGTGGGCCAAGGATGGACTAATGTGTCCATAGGGCTCTTCCCCGGAGCCGGGGTTAGGGAGAAAAATTCTTTGCACTTCGCATTCAGAGGAGTCGTGAAGAGGTCTCAGCACGGAACTCCCCATTCGCTGAAAATCTGCCTTGTAATCGTCATATTCAGAGACCATTCGTGAGGAGAGAGGATGGTTCTGCTCAGCCTGTCGGCTATAACATTGGACTTGCTCGGTATGTGAGTAGCCACTAGGAAGCGTTTGGTCGAGACTGCCCATTCCCAAACTCTCATCGCTTCTCTGCAAAGAGGATAGGATCTGGTCCCTCCCTGTTTGTTCAGGTATCAGACAACTGACATGTTGTCTGAGTGAACAGCAATTACGCCCTGAGGGAGGTAATCGTGAAGGGCTTGAAGGGACAGGAGTACTGCCCTCATTTCTAGGATGTTGATGTGGAGAGGGGTCTCTTCCGGGGCCATTTGCCCTGGACTGACCTGCCCAGGGAATGCCCCCCCCCACCCCGTCTGGGAGGCGTCCGTGGTCAAAGTGGCCGCCGGAGGAGGAAGAACAAAGGGTCGTCCCTGATCCAAATTGGAGGACACTAGCCACCAGCGAAGGTCCTGTCTGCAAGATTCTGTGATCCATAATAGATGATTGAGAGGGAGTTCCTGAAAGGACCACTGAGTTGAAAGAAGCCACTGGAGGATTCTCATGTGTAACCTTGCCAAGGGAACTAGCAGAACTGTGGCAGACATCGATCCCAATAGCTGTAGGACCATTCTGGCTGGGGCTTTGGACCTGGGGAGTAAGGCTTGAACCTGATTTTGTATGGTCTGAATTCTGTCTGCAGGTAGATAGACCCGCATCTGGTTTGAATCTATCTCTACCCCTATGAATCTTATTCTTTGAGATGGCCGTAACACAGACTTTGGCCAATTGAAGGTGATTCGAGGAATTGCCCAGTGATGTTGTGGCTTGCAGGCTCCGTAGAAGTAGATGCTTGGAGGTGGCAGTTAGAAGCCAGTCGTCTAGGTACGGAAACACCTGGAATCCTAGACTCCTCAAGTGAGCAGTCACTACTGCCAAGCATTTGGTGAACACCCTGGGGGCTGTGGTGAGACCAAAGGGCAGCGCACGGAACTGAAAATTACTGCCTCCTAGGCTGAAGCGCAAGTGTCTCCTGGATGTTTGATGTATTTTGATATGGTAATACGCGTCCTTGAGGTCTATGGAGCACATCCAAACACCTTTCTCCAACAATGGGAGAATGGTTTGTAAAGTGACCATTCAGAACTTGGACTTCTTGACTGAACGGTTTAGGTTGCTTAGGTCCAAAATGGGCCTCAAGTCCCCGGTCTTTTTTGGCACCAAAAAGAATCTTGAGTAAGTCCCTAATCCGTTCTGGTCTGCGGGGACCGGTTGGATGACTCCTTTTTGCAGCAGCTTTGAAATTTCTAAGGCTGCGGTATCCCGTTGACTGGGTGGCGGGTCCGGGATTCTTTTGGACTGAGGGGGGGAACAACAGAATGGGATGGAGTAACCTCCGGCGATAATTCGAAGCACCCATCGGTCCTGAGTGATCCCTTCCCAGGCCTTCAGGTGCTTCAGCGACCCCGACTGGCTCCGGAGCAGCACAGTCGGGCAATCCCTCAGGGACTATGAAAAGCTGAAGAGCCACGAAAGGACTCGCGGTCTCCAGTGTTGCGGGGCCTTCTGCCGCCTCTGGGACGGCGTCTTCCTGATGAATTTCCCCCTCCTCTGCCTCTGGAGGGGGAACCTTCCTGCTGAGAGGGGTAAGACTTCTGCGATCTACGGAACCACATCTTCCCTCCTCTTTTAGCCTTGGGATAAGGCCGAAAGGGAGTGGAAAATCATGCCCCTACGGCAGTCAGAGTCT
Organism: Protopterus annectens; assembly: GCF_019279795.1. Lineage (NCBI taxonomy): Eukaryota > Metazoa > Chordata > Ceratodontiformes > Protopteridae > Protopterus > Protopterus annectens. The sequence goes on from NC_056733.1 coordinate 179,749,297, forward strand.
TACCCTCCTGTTCACAGCGGGTAAGTGTGTCTTTCACCTTGGGCCCAAACAGGGAGGACCCATCAAAGGGGGCGTCGGCGAATGAAGACTTGAAGGCCTCCGCGAAATGACACAGGCGGAGCCAGGCTTGTCTCCGTAGAGCAATGCCTGTACCCGCCGCTCTACTCGCCCCTTCGGCCGCATACGAAATGAGCCTCATGGACGAGTTCAAAATGGACGACATTGTAGCCAGCTGAGATCCAACCGTCTGGGCCAGCTCCTCAGGCAGGTTACCTAAGAGGGTATCGGATAGCTCCTTAATCAGATACCTCTGGAATCTCGTAAAGTGCGTCAGGTAGTTCAAAGACCTCAGAGTAAAGGCCGCAGAACTAAGGGTGCGCTTACCGTACCGATCCATGCTCCTAGACTCCTTATTAGGAGGATGGACGGACGTAGAAGCCTCTGCTACATCTTGCTGGGTAGCAGATGCCACCACCATAGCATCCACAGCCACACCTTTCATAAGGAACTCTCTATCTGGGGGCGCCAAAAGAAATTTGTTTGGACGAGCGGGCACCGGTTCCACAGAGTCTGGGTGTTCCCACGCCCTTCGACAGATCAAATCCAAGAGCTCGTCGAAGGGCGGAGACACCCAGGAGGCGGAGGGCTGAGCCCCGAAGGCCTTCAGGAACACCGACTCATCAGCAGAGGGAGGTTTGGACTGCCAGCCGCCTCATTGTTTTAGGGCTTCCAGGATGTCTGCAAAGGAGACATCATCCGAGGACGACTTGGGGGACCCCTCTGCATCATCGAGATCGGTGTCAGATGTCAAAGACTCGTCAGGGGAGTCAACATGCTTCCTCTTGCACGTTTTCTTCCTGGGAGGTTCTTCCGAAGAGGCTTCAGAAGGACCTCCAGGAGGGGGAGAAACCCCAGCGGGGGTAACCTGAGGCCCAGGGGCTCCGCTGTCTCTGGACAGGGGGACTGCCAACGACCCAGTCTCCAAATGTAGGGAAGGAGCTGGGGAAACTGTGGAGGTAGCCAATGAAGATTTGGCTAGAGCACTCCTCATAGCCCTGAACGCGGGACCACCAGAATCCTGGGAAGGTCCCCCCTCAGTGGCCACGACAGTGGACGGTACTCCCGCCGCCGACGCACCAAGAGGGAGACTTGGGACCGAAAGCATCAATCCCGAAGCCTCCCCCCAGGGCTGAAGGAAGAAGTCCGTGCACTGAACTCCGACCCAAGAGCCGGAGTCGGAGCAAGGGTCGGGCCTGACCCTAACACCTCCACTGGTTCCACCAACACCTGCTCCAATGGTGCCGAAGCTGTTGGAAGAGGAAGTACAGTAAGGGAGTGGACCACCGGCTCCGAAGCCAAATGGGCTGGAGCCGAAACCATCTTTTGGAACACCGGAGACTGGAAGAGTCGAAGGAGCACCCTGTCGATGTCCGAATCAGACATCCTGGATGATCTCGAGGATACCGGTCGGGCCCGAACCGATTTCTCCATCGGCTCCGAAGGGCTCGGGGACTGGCTCCGAAAGGACTCAACAATTATCGGCTCCGAGGAAACCTTCAAGGAAATTTCCCTCGGTGCCGATAAGGACTTCGGCTCCGAGGGGGAAGTGTCTGAGCCGATGACCCTTATCGGCTCCAATATCAGTGGAGCCGATGAGGGTGACCCGCCTCTCGATGCCCCAGACCTCGGCTCCGAAACCAGAGGGGTCGAGGCTGGAGGCATCGAGGCAGACTGTTCCGACCTCGGCTCCGAAGTCCGTGGAGCCGATGGAGAAGTCTGCTTAGTCTTCTTAGCCGTCGGATCCAACTGACTGGTCGGAGCCGGCGCTTTCCTCTTTTTAGAAGGAGACGGAGAGGAAGACAAAGCCTCCTCAAAAGAAGGCTTGATTAATCCTTTGAGGATTAATTTGTTTTTCCTCTCCTGGAGGACTCTGGAGGAAAACGCATGGCATACACTGCACGATTCCTGCAGATGTTTAGTGCCAAGACAATAGACGCACGAGGAGTGGTCGTCCGTTATGGACATTTTGTACCCACACCTCGTGCACTTTTTAAACCCGGAGGGTTTATGTTCTTTAGACATAATGTACAAAAAATAGACAACAACAGTAAATTAAGAGTTTGTATACACAGGAACAAAATATGCCACTAACTCTGAAAAATATTTAAACTAAAGAACTTTTTTTTTTTTTTTTTACACACAAGAAATGTAAGAAAGAGAAAGTGGAAACAAGGAGGGTCAAGACCCTCTAACTCAAACGGGTACTTGACCCACACACAACCACTAAAGTAGTTAGTACAGGGGAAGGCCCCTCTAACTTAAACGGAACCTTCTCTGACAGGAAAATATATGAAAAACTCAATGAAACTATAAGAAACACACTCGTACACAAAAAATAGCCGTTAAAACAGCTTTTGGGTTTAAATGAAGGAAATACTGACAGGAAAAAAGACTATATATATATATAGTACTTAGCCCAGCCAATGTTGAGACCACGTCCAAGCTCTGTAAGCGGCAAACGAGATCTGGGGGATTAGTGGTGGTGCATCCTGGGATAAAGATAGCTCAGCCAATTAGAGGCCTCGCTCTATAGCATAAGCGTGCCGAGTCGGAGCCGAGGGATCGGCTCCGAACCCATCAGTCAGAATGTAGGCGAGATAGGATCACATAACATCCAGATGTTTAGCTGCAGCTGGTATTACTAGGGAAATCACTGCTGGGTCTGATCTAGTCTTAGAAAATACAAACTTATAAGACTGAGGAAATTTATACAATCTACCTGCTTCCTCATGAGCAGCAGGCTGGCTGTCAGGCAAAGTAACAGAGTACAATCAATACATCCTCCAATGCTAATAAACAGGAGGAACTGGAGTAGGTTCAAGAAATTCCACTTATAATAAATCATAATATTTTTTTCAAAGACAGTGGAAGATACTATGTTCTAGCTAAAACAACTAATTCATTCTGGGTAGAATTTCAGCAAAAGAAAATCCTTGCAATGGGCTGGCAGAAGCAACAATCCTCAGAATCAGAGACCTTAGGAGAGAAAACAGAGGTTGTTCCTTCACAATCATTGTATTGTTTACATTTTTGAACATTCTCAGACAGTGAAGAAACCCTTTTTCTCTTACCAGAAAATGAAGGTTGAAGAGCTTGAGCTAAGCCCAATAATCACTCCTGCCAAATTGAGACAGGTGAAGACGTATGTTTAACTTTTTTGCTTCCTTTTTAAGGAATTTCTGAAGAAGCAGACCCACGTTTGACAGGTAAAGCTCTGTAGAGACAGGCAGGCATTCAGTCTGGCAAGGCAGAGAGGTATTCCCTACTCCTTCTTCCAAGACCAACAAGAATGAATGTTCTTTGTGTTTCACTGTTGCAGTCCTGAGTTATGGGATTTCCTGCTTTGGAAGCCCTTGGTCAGTCCAGCTATCTGAGTAAAACACTCCCTCCTCCCTGAGCTGGCAGACAGCCTACCATGATGTCAAGATGGTTGGGTATAAAGAGAGCCAACTGATGCCATGACATCAATTTTTCTTGCCATAGGAGCCCCAAGCAGTTGCAAGTGCGTCAGTCGGTCTACACCGGAGTAAAAAATTCTTCTAAAGCTAAGTACCCCATTGGGGAACTCTTTTCCTTACCTGTGACTTATGTCAGACAGTTAACAACTATCTCCTTTGTGGTAAATATATCCCACACAGGGACTCTCATACCTTGTCTGTTGCTTGTTTAGGCCCAAACCACGATGTCCCAAATTGCCATCTGTGTGCCCTTTTCAATACTAGGACTATAAGGCATAGGGCTGAAATTTTGTCTAATTCACTGCCTTAAGGAGGAATTGGCATGGTGGGCACGAGCATGTGAACAGAATCAAGGTCTCCCCTTCAGGTTCATCCCTCAGGGCCATACCTTAACCATGGATGCATCAGACACAGCCTGGGAAGCCCATGTCCAGCACCTTCTCTCCCAGGGCAAATGGGAAGAGCAGTTCAGACACAAGCACATAAGTTGAAAGGAAATGATGGCAGTACAGAAAGACATGGTGGCCTTCAAGGAGCACTGGAAACCATGGGTCCTACTTATCAAAACAGACAACACAACAGTCATGTGGTACATAAACAAACAAGGGGGCACCCACTCCTACCTGCTTTCCCAGCTGGCAGTGCAGAGGTGGGAGACAGCCAATGCTATGGGGTTGCACCTTCCTTGGCTCAGAATACTCTAGCAGACTGCCTCAGCAGATGCTTAATGGATCCCCATGAGTGGTAGCTGCATCAGGAAACATTTCTCAGCACAGTCCAAAATGGGGATCTCCTCAAACAGACCTGTTTGCCACTAATGAAAATGCTCAGTTAAAAAGATTCTATTCCAGGAGCAAACTTCACACAGCCTGGAGGACAGATGCCTTCTCCTTCCTCTGGAGTCACCTATTTCTTTATGCATTTCATCCCCTGCCTCTCCTTCCATGGGTCCTCCTAAAACTCAGGGAAAAAGGACCAATGGTCATCCTGATAGCTCCAGACCGGCCCAGGCAGCACTGGTACCTCCTGCTACTGAGTTTAACCAAAGAAAAACCTTGGCAGCTACCTCAAAGAGTTGATCTGCTGACTCAAGCAAAGGGAAAGTTCATGCACCCCAGTCTGCATACTGTCAAACTCTCTGCCTGGATAATTCATCAGAATTCTACCCTGAGCACTCCCTAAGTAGTCAGGTGCTTAATATCCTCAAAGAGTCCAGCAGAACCAGTATTAGGAAAACATACTCTGTCAGTTGGAAGGATTCTCTATTTGTTGTCAGCAACAAGGCCTCAGTCCTGTCTCAACCAACATTTCAGCCATTTTGGAGTACCTGGCTATCTTGGTGGGCAAAGGTCTAGCCTTCTCCTCCATTAAGATACATGCTTCTGCTATTTCAGCCCACATCCTGACTCTTCTTCCGATCTTCTCTCAGCCCCTAATGAAACAGTTTTTTTAGGCGAGTGCTGCACATCAGACCTCCCAGGAGGCAGCCCACCCCTCCTCAACTTTTTCTAGAAAAGTTGACCTTACCCTCCTTTGAACCAGCTGCTTCAGCTGATTTAAAATTCTTGACCTGGAAGACTGTTCTTTTATTGGCTATCACCTCAGCTAGGAGGGTCTCTGAGTTGCAAGCCCTTATGGCAGTGGAACCCTTTCTTATCTTCCACCCTGACAGTTTCACTCAGAAATAATCCTTCCTTTATGTCCACGGTGGTCAGAGACATTTCCCTGAACCAAGCCATGCACTTGCCTACCTTCTTCCGTAAGCCACATAACCAAGGGAAAATAATCCTTCACTCCTTGGATGTACACATACAACTTCACTACTACCGTGACAAGACTAAAATTTTCAGAAAATCAGAACAACTCTTTGTTTACTTTGCCTTAGGCTGTGAAGGAAAACCAGTCTCCAAACAAACTATCTACAAGTGGATTTCCCACTTACATCTACCACAGTAAAAGCTCCCTGAATCTGGTAGGACCCACTCAATTAGGGTCACTTCTACCTTCACTGCATTCCTAAGGGGAGTACTTACCAAATACATTTTGGAAGCAGCTACCTGGTCATTGTTGCATACCTTTACCAAACACTTTCACCCGTCAGCCTTCTCCAAGTCCAGAGCAGGACTTGCCACTGCCATCTTTCAAATCATACTGACATAATCCCAGCTGCATGCATTTTACATCCCAAAGCATATTGATATCATCCTAGTTGCAACCATTATACATCACTTATAGTCGACCCAGTCATTGTCACTCAGCATTGCATATCTCATTTAATTTCTGCCTTATTTTAAACCTCATTCCCCACCCCCTTATGTATTGTTCCCACAATTCCTATTTTTCCTATGTAATTTGCTCCTACCCTTTTTTAAATATCCCAATTTCAGTTGTTTTATCTCTGTTACTATATTCACTACTTCTAGTACAGTTGGTTTAGACTTTGATTTCCATTTGCTAGTAATTGCTTTTTTTGGCAGTCGCCATAATTAGACTCATCAAGGCCTTACAATATCTAGGCAATTCCCATTCGGTGTCATGGATCAGAAAAATTATTTCCCTAGTTACACCAATTTGCTCACCCTGTATCTCCAGCAGAGTAGTCTGGAAGGAATCCTTAATGTCTGCCAACTCATTACACTCCCAGAAAATATATTCCCAATTGCCTCTTTCTTCCACATCACACCTTCAACATTTGCTGTCTACCTGAGGAAAACTTCTCTGGAGTCTGCTTGGGGTATAAAAATATTTATGTAAACATTTCCAAGCAAAAATCCTAAATCATTTAAAATATGTTGCATATTTAGGAGACATACATATCCCCCATTTGTTTCTTTCTGAATTGCTTATCCAGTCTATTTTCCCAATTCTTTCTAACCTCCTCTAATTGATTCTTAGAGTTATCATGCAGTATTTATATCCTCTACTAATTATTCCTTTAATGGCCACTTCTGTTCTAGATTCTGTACTTGACACTTGCCATCTTACCCTCCCAGATAAAATCCTTCAGCTCTTTATTAATTGCTATCCATAACCACCTCTGGTTAATAAAAATATGCCCGACCTGCATATAAGACTAAAGGGGCTAAACATACCTGTCATAGGTTCATAGGTTCATACTAGGCTATCTGCCCTAGGGCATTTATAAGCCTAGCCAGAGTCTGTTTGGCTTTCGCCACCCATTTTAAATTAATTTTGCTATGCCCTTTTTCGAGGTTAGTATACTGTGCCTCTGTCTAACAGTGACACAGAAGTGATACCTGGGGTAAACCTACGATCTCCCATCCACTCATCAAGATTCCTCTTGAAGAGAGTCAATGTGGGACTCTGCCTAACCTGGACTGGGATTTTATTCCAGAGTGAAGGGAGCCTCTGGGTTATGAATCTGTCCCTCCAGCATGTCCTATTTATTTCAGTGCTGAGGTTCAAGTCTCTCGAGCACGTAGCTTGATGGGATTTGGATTTTCTGAGGTGCAGCATGTCCATTAATTCCGGGTTGGACATGGCTTTATACGTCAGGCACAGATCGCCTCTGAGCAGGTGGTATGCCACTGAGTAGAGCTGGAGTTTCTTTAACCGGGCAGCATATGGCATCTGTTTGAGCCCTTTGATCCTCTTGGTGATGTATTTTTGGGGTCATTCAAGTTGCTGCAGGTGTCTGGTAAGGTACATCCCAAAAGGGGCATTGTACTCAATTATGGGCCTGATGAGGGATGAATAAAGAGGCACGATGACCTCCCCTGATCTAGATGTGAATCCCTTCATGATTAGGTGGGCTATATAAAATGTTTTTCTAACCACTTTGGCCACGTGGTTGTCAAATGAGAGATTGTTATCAACTTGGGTCCCCAGGTCCCTAATTACTTCTTCTGTACTTAATGGATTACCACCTATGTGGCAATTTGTGGGCACTTTGTTTTTGTCAAAGAGGATGACTATACACTTTTTGGCGTTTAGCTTGAGGCCATGGCTCTGGCACCAGTTGTCTGTTTCTATGAGGCCCTTTTGGAGGATGTTTGTGTCGGCTGGAGAGTCGATTATGGCGCCCAGTTTGCAGTCATCTGTGAACTTGGTCAGCCACAGTCCTTCCGTGTTGGCCTGTACCTCCGAGAAATATATACCGAACAAGAGAGGTCCCAGGACTGAGCCTTGTGGGACGCCACTTGTAACTGGTTTGGAGTCTGACATGGCTCCAGCAATTCTAACCATGTGGGTTCTGTCCTTGAGCCAGTTTGCAACCTATCTAGTGACATAGGGGTTTATATTTAAACTGGTGAGCTTATCTATAATGCCCGAGTGGGGTATTGTATCGAAGGCTTTTGCGATGTCCAGGTAGGCTGTGTGGACCACCTTCCCCTCGTCAATGGCCTTGGTGACTGTTTCAAAGAAATCGACCAGGTTTAAGAGGCAGGATCTGCCCTTAACAAAGCCGAACTGGGTAGGTTCCAGTGTCTGTAGGTCCCCAATATCTTTATTTATGAGGTCCATGATGATCCTGTCCATAGCTTTGCAGTCCAAGCTAGTCAGGCTTATGGGGCAATAGTTTCCAGGATCCGTTGAGGTACCCCCTTTGTGGAGAGGGACTACTGTTGCTGTACGCCACTCTTTGGGTACATATCCTGTAGTATGGCTGAGATTGAACAGTAGTTTTATGTTTGGGTTTAGCTCTTCTTGGAGTTCATGCAGGACGCAGCCCAGGACACCGTCTGGTCCCATTGATGCTGTGTTTTTTGTTTTGGAGAGGGCAGCTCTTACCTGAGCATCTGAGATGTCAGGGGGATAGCACTCTGCTGGGATAGATATTTGCCCTTTTGGTGGGGAGGGGGAGGAGAAGTTTGCGCTGAAACTGTCAGCAAGGATGTTGCAATGTCTGTGGGTTCGGTGTATTTTTTGTCATTTTGGACTAATTCTGAGCATATCTGGGAATTCCCACCCAGGTTCCTAACATAACTAAAGAAAGCCTTGTGATTATCCTTAGTGTCCTGTGCAATTTTTCTCTCGAAGCTGGCCTTAGACGATTTTATGAGTGCCCGTAGTTTTTTGCTAATACTGATCAGAAATGCCTTCCCTTTTTGGGATTTTGCTCTATCATGTAGTAGCTTCCTCCTTCTATTGTATAGTTTGTTTATGGCTGGGGTCCACCAGACAGGACGTCTGCCTTTGGAGGATTGGGTCTTGGTTTTATTTGGGATTGCATGATCCATGCATTCCTGAAGGTGTTCATAGAATGCATTTATAAAGGATTCTGTGGTCTGGGCCGTATTTTCCACAGGCCCGGGGGCTTTGAAGGATTCCACCTCGGTTTTGAGGAGTGTGAAATTTGCTTCAGAGAAGTTTTTCACTGTGGTTTTCTGGGCAGGGGGTGGGGTCGGAATGTGAATATCTAGTGAGATTAGTTTATGGTCTGATCTTACCAGTGAGGGATACACTTCTGGTCTGGAGCATAGAGTCCCCATGTTGGTGATGATCAGGTCTAGTATGTTTTCCCCTCTTGTGGGAGTGGTAACAACTTGTTCCATAGCATTTGAGCTTATAAATTCTAGGAACCTTTGGGCTAGGGTGTTGGAGCTAGAGTAATGCTCCCAGTCTATGTTTGGGTAGTTGAAGTCGCCCAATATAATGGTGTTTGGAGAGACCTTCATATTTTCCAGTGTTCTCAGGAAGGCCGAGTGGGGTTCCTGGGTTTGGAAGGGTGGTCTGTAGCAGGCTATAAACTGGAAGGCAGTTTTCCCCACTGTTAGTTGCACATGGATAGTCTCTGATGCTTCGTGCTGTGCCACCAACTTGGAGGTGTGGGTATCTTTGACGAATATTGATACTCCCCCTCCTTTTGTGGTTTGGTCCAAGTTTTGGGGCCGAAAAGCATGGTATGAGGTATAACCTGGTAGTGCTGGGGTGCTCTCGGGAGTCTTGAACCAGGTTTCTGTTACTGCACAGATATCGACGTTCACCATGCTAAGGAGAGTTTTGAGTGCGTGCATCTTGAGGTTTAGACTTCTGGCGTTGAGTAGCATTACTCTTAGTTTGTTATCCCTTGTGATACCTATGGAGATGGGTTTGTCTTTTGAGCCTTGCCTAAAAAAGGCACTATGGGGGTAGCAAGAGCCTTTGCCAATATCCGAAAGCCCAGGGGTGACAGGTGCAAGCCGTCCCTAGCGAAGCATCGTGGCTTGTCGAGCAAGTCATCCCAGGCTGACAGGCATTGGATCCCCTTTGAATGACATCAATACTTAAGCCAATTGTTGAAATTGATCATCTTGTCTTCATATTGTGGCATCATTCTTGGTGAGGGTAAGATGCTACTCAAGGTCAGGGTCATACCGGCCTGGGCTACATGCTCAGAGAGCTCCTCTATGTCTCTTTTCATGAAGTCCAGGGAGGTACGTCTCAGGTCATTCACACCAGCATGGACAATGACTGAGTCATATTTGTACTTGCCTTGGAATGACCTGAGTGCTTATGTTATGTGGCAGATCCTAGCGCCCGACAGGCAGCTCACCATGACCTTCTCTTTGTTCAGCTTGGAGAGCGGGACATCAGTGTGCCTGACGATAGAGTCACCTATTACATGTGTTGTTTAGCCTTAAGGGCTGTGACTGTTCGGCACACTGGCTTTGTGAGATATGTGTTGCACGTGTTTTGTTTTGGGATAGCAGTTGTTTGGGTGTCTGCTTTGGAGGTCTCTGCTGCTTAGGCAGATTTTTTATTTAGTGCCTCCGAGTATGTTTTTGTGTGTTTATGTGTTTGGTTTGCTGTCGTGGTAGGTCTATGTGAGACTGGAATTGTAGTGAGTGTGGTTTCCTTCTCCTCCTGACTGGTTACGCCAGTACTGAGTTGAGAGAGCTTAGCCTCCAGTTTGGCTATATGGTTGCATCTCTCATATGTGTTGGAATTTGTTGGGAGGAGGAGAGGGTTGTCTGTGTACATGAGGCAGTTGTAACATTGCCTCAAGATTCCCAGATTCACCAGCTGGACCGGAGAGGAGATTGACAACTGACGTTTGGACATGCTAGAATAGTATTGGGAATTCCTAGAAACATCCAAAATCTAGACAAGGCCCATGAAAATTAGGTAGACATCTGTACACTGATTAACATATAATTTGCATACATAATTAAGTAACCCCATCCACTCCAATGGAATTGTGAGATAACAACTTTTAAACACAAACTGAAGAACAGACAATCAAAATATGCCACTAGACTCTCCCTACAGCCATTCCAATGTCCCATTACCTGGACATTTCGCCCCATTTACCATAAACACTAATGTGTGCATATTTACTTCTACAATGATTATTTGGATTTTATTTTTACATTTTACAGCACAATGCACAAAACACTAATAGACATCTGCTAAACAAAGCAATACTGTCTCACAATGAAAATAGACTTGACATTAAAACTTCTCTGCCCTTGAAACTCACATTCATTGAAACAGCACTGAAACCCACACCACATCCAAAGAAAATGCATCTGTCCAGTTGTGGATAAAGATTACCTTTGAGCTGATTTCAAATCATTGGCCCCTTGCACACAAAACAAGAAACATACATGTGTTCTTTTCTTTGATATAGCTTCCTGACTTTATTAAATTATATTCCTTGTATAATACAGCACACTTGTTAGATAGAGCACATTTTAAATTTATTGTTTGAACATTTTTCCAGTAGGCTGTACTATAGGAAATGAAGCAAAATGCATGAACCAATAATGACAAAACTGCCCAATTCAGAACATTTCCATCATAAAAGTCTACTTCCACATCCACACTATAAATAGAATGACAGTAGTGTAAGCCATAGGCATCTTGTACAGCTTCTCGCACTTATTTTCAATTTCAGTTTTTTTGGGGGGGGCGACAAAAGGCCAAAAACCAGGGACACATTTTAAACATTGCTTGTATAATTTTGGAAAGTTGTGTATAAAGTAATACCGCTAACACTCCTAAAGTATCCTTCAGCAAATAAATAAAACACAACGTTACGGTAGATAACCTCACAGTTTTATCTACCGTAATTTTGGAAAGTTGCTAGAATAAAATGTTAAATAACTCCAGCTAGGAGTTTACTAACATCTTCAAACTAGGAAGTTTACAAGAATGACCAAAACATATTACTCTGCACCTACAAAACATTCTTTTGATGATTGAATATGAGTCAATTTACCCTGAATATCAGTCAAAATAATTCTCAACACTGGATGTATGATAGACCCTTCTAAGAGGAACTGTAAGGAACATGGACTTAAGACTCAAAATGAGAAGACTTCTTCACAATAAGGAACACTTGAGAGGTATGCAAATAAAACACATATGCATACAAATACAGAGACATATAAATGGAGTAGTAAACTCTAATTAACAGAGAGCATGAAGTCTAATGATTGCACCTTAACATACTACATTGCAATATTCATACATGCAGCAACTTAGTAATAATCACCTAACTTATCTAGAAGTATAGGTTTTTCCATCTTGAAACATACAGAGTATCTCCTACTGGTCTGACTACCACCACTGTAGTGATTACTACTGATATGGCAAATGCATCTACCTGGTTAACATAAATCAACAATTAAATAGCACAGTACTATTTAGCTATCTCAGAGTTTTACTACACATTGCAACCCATTTAGAAGAAAAGAAAAAAAAATCAACTTTAACATTTTTTAAGGTAACTTACCTTGCCACTCATTTACACACACACACACACACACACACACACACACACACACACACACACACACACGCACGCACGCACACACACACACACACACACACACACACTATACAGGGTGACAACATCTGCATTTAAACCATCAATAAAACATTAACTTTACACATGCTCAACATATAATCATTTCAATTTTGTGTTAGAAGCTGCAGACAAGATATTCTACTAGTCCACAATGCCCAGATGATGCATCAGTTCACTAAATTCAAACAAAACGCTTATGTTAAATGACCAATGTGCAGTGTCCAACTGCCCAATTACATTATTATCAAAAGTTTTAGGAAGTGTATTCCTTCTTTGTGTTAACAGTTTTTGTGCTCTAGAATTATTATCAAAAACATTTGCTTAACAGCAACCTTTCTAAACTCATGCATATTGCTGAGGTAATGCCTTATTTTCTGTTTAGCATTCTGCAGTTGCTCCTCTTCTTGTTCTGAGAGAGTCCCATTTTGCAATATAACATTTGTCAGTCCCTCTAAATAATTCTTATTACTTCTTAGCCATACCTCCCTTTCCTTTATTTCCACCCTAGTTTTAAACTCCACGTAATTTTATCCCACTCCCGAGCTACATTTTCAGAAGATATTTCTGTCTTCCCTAATAGCCCCTAAATAATTCAAAAAACATATTCCTTAAATTCCTCTCTTTTCAGCCGATAGGAGGGAAAACATTAGTGTCTCATTTTTATTTCATTTCATTACCTTGCATTTTTATTTTAGTTATTATTAGTGCATGATCTGAAATAGTTATTGGGTGTATTTCAAGACCTTCAATTAAATTCACATGTTCCTATGAGATATAGATTCTACCTAACCTAGCCCAGTTTTTGTATCTTGGGGGATAATATGTAAATTCACTCTAAACTCCTAGTACTAAATTCACATCTTCCATGCCAAACATTTTCATAAAATTCTTCAAAAATCTACCATCCTTTGTTATATTTTCCCTTCTACGCTCCCCCAGGGGCAAGGAATGCCATGATGAAAGATGAATGATTTTATACAGCATTACTGACTTTTGTGCTTTTGTTTCTTGCCTGGATTCTGCCAGGTTCATTCCGTTGCTTGTGTATATATTTTATTTTTGCCAGTTACTCTTTAGCAATGGAAGATTTACCTCTTGGGCTGCTGGTTATAGTTATTACATACCCTACTGAATAGTACAGAAATGTACCTGCACTATTGTAACTGTTTGGATGTATATATTTTATCAGTGGAAACTGGAATACAAAAGGTTAACTTCAGAAAAATAGCTGAAATTAAATTACTTTATGGCCAGGGCATAAAAAGATGTTATCTTCCAATTTCAGTGCAGCAAGAGACACATCTACAACTAGGGAGCCAAGTGTTTCATTGCTTTATGACTTCCACCATTTGACAAAGATTTGACGTCTATGTATTTTCACAGGTAGACGCTAAATATTTCCAGCTTCCTGCAGTGTTTTTTTTCCTGGGATAGAGTCAGATGACAAGAAATGATGTTATTCTGTAAGCTATCCCAGCAGTAATAATTGAGATATTAATGTAAGAACTCAGTGAGAGAGAGCATTTTGTATTCTGTCTTGGACCTGACAAGATCCATTCATCACACATCTGCCTTGCTATGAGTAAGTAATTCTAGGGAACACTATAATTCTCTTAGATACAGTCAGGAATATACCAACACTCAGTTTAGATGTTTTTCTTTATTTACTTGAGACTGTCCTGCAATGCTGTTTTAAATATTTCCTGTGATTTTGAACTCTGATGCCACTGTAATTATGTACTACTTTATTGTTCTTTTATTATTTATTATTAAATATATTTAAACCTTTCATTGTGTCTGATCTACCTATAGATATTTAAGTTCTGAGAGTACTTGCATATTTGTTTGGTGATGCTGTGTGAGCCTCTCCTAATAGCCTTGCTCTTGGTCAAACTACCATTTGTATTAAAAGTAACATTATACAATAAGATTGGACACCTTTTGTTAAGGGCCTTAAAGTAACTGATAAGGAGTTGGCTGGTGGCAGTAATAACTACCTTATAGTCTGGGCAAAAGGGGACATAGCTAGAAGACCTGTGCCAGCCTTTCCCAGGTGTGTATTTACATAAATCAAACCTCAAAAAGTGTGTGTGTCAGCTACTTGGGTAGGGAGACGAAACACTGGTTAGAAAGAGAGGTTGCTGGAGGTCCTGGCTTGGCCTCTTAGCTGAGATCTCAACTCTATAGTTGTGCCAGTGGGGAGTCTTTTGGGGGGATCTGGAGAAAGAGGAAGAAACAACCCACAGACTGACTATGGTCTCTGTGTGCTCTTAAGGGAAACTGCACTTGCTGCAAAACTGCATCTGGTAATACTGTGTGTGTACTTGTCATCCTCCCAGTGTACACCCCCCACTGGTGCCAGTGGTGAGGATTGAGGCTCCTTGATTACTGGTCCAGGGGAGGGTCATCACATTTATTTGTTGGCAGTGGTGGGATATCCACATATTGGGATTCAGTGGTGTGGATATTGAATTCCTGTAGCCTGTAAACAGTGGTCACTAAAGAAGGTGTTTGTACTCTCTCAAGCAGCCATGCAGTAGACTTTCAGAGTTTCATATCACAATAGTTTTATTTATTTTTTGTTAGCTTAGTTAGTCAGGATGAGCAGGTGATAATGCTAGCAGAGGAGTATGGCAAACTGACAAGGAGCCAGTTGTCTGAGATGTGCCAAGGTAAAGGAATGGGGCATACCAAGCTGATTAAAGCAGAAATTATTGCAGCCTTAGCCACAGCTGCGTCACATACCAGCAACCAGGAAGTCAACCAGACTGGGCTTGGGGATGTACAGTTCTCAGAAAATGGACAGTTCAACCTTTTCACACAGGACTTAAAAATCCATCTGGAGTTAGAGACTTAAATTGGAGGCCAACTTTTGGAAATAGAATCAGTAGAGGGAATGCAGAATTTGGAGGCTGAAGAAAAGGAGAGACTGCAGCAGGAGAAATAAATGGAATTAGAAGCAGCAGAGAGATTGAGATGTCTGAAAGCTGAGGAAAATGAGAGGCAGAGGCAACATGAAAAGGAGATGCTGACTATTCGCCAGAGTCATGGAGGTAATGGGAAAGGGAATAACCAAACCCCAGAAACAGCAAAGGTCAGTAAATTTCTTCCACAATTTACAGAAGGTGATAATTTTGATGGTTTTATTCATATGTCTGAAAGTGTATGTAAGCAATATAATACTGACCAAGGGCTCTGGGTATTGTTCCTGACCCCCCTACTCCATGGCAAAGCTGTAACTACTACTTCTAAATTGTCTGATACTGATTGCTTAAATTATAATACTGTTAAAAATTGTTTATTGGAGTGTTTTAAATTAACACCTGAAGTTTACAGAAAATGTTTCTTGAGCATAGACTTAAGGCAGATGAAAGTGTGTGTGATTATATTGCTGAGTTAAGCACTTATTTTCATAGATGTGTGAGTGGGTGTCAGGTCACGATTTCTGAAGGGCTGGCAGACCTGTTGGTGAGGAAACAAGCCCTTAGCACTTTGACTGAGGACATGAGAATCTGGTTGGCAGATAGGGAATGCAGGACCATAGATGAGTTGGGGAAAAAGGGAGACCTATACCTAGCAAGCAGGGCATCACTGCACAGGAAAGGGATACCCAATGCTGCTCATGGGTCTAAAGGAACCCATGGTGGGCAGCCTAAACCACACCAACAGAGTATGCCAGTAGCAGGGGAAGCCACTAGTTCAGGTACATGGATAGGACCAAGGGTTAAATGTTTTAAATGCAACCAGTGGAGCCATGTAGCATATAAATGTCAATGAAGGCAAGGTGGCAACCTAAAGGTAGGAGAGCTAGTAAGTGGGAATGACAGAATGCCAGCAGTAAGTTGTCTGGAGACAACAAGGGTACCAAACTACCACAAGATGTTATATCCTATCTTAGTAGATGGGAAACAGGCCACTGCTAAGAGAGACACAGCCTCTGACCTAACCATTGCGAAGCCTGCAATGGTTAAAGAGAACTACTTTCTTGGGCATTCTACTCCAGTCAGAGCTTTAGGAGGGACCCCATTCCAAATACCTTTGGCTAGGGTTCACCTTGATTAGAAGGTGGAAAAGGACTCAAGCAAGTAAGTGTGTCTGAGGATATCCCTACAGATGTCCTAATAGGGAAAGATTCTGATAATGCAGTACCTTGTGTGGATGCAGTTACACGCAGTCAGGCTTTGAGACAAGCATGTGGGTCTGGTAGCCTTGGGGGAGATCCAGACAGACCACACACTTCAAGCTAGGACTGGTGAGGTGGTTACTTCAGAAAGGGAGCTACCCTGTAGCAGTAAGATTGAAGATGAGCCACAGCTGCTTGTGGGTACTGATGTTCCCTTGGACAGAGTGAATGCAATTGGCAGAGGTGAGTAGTAGTACCCAAGCTGACAGTGATGTACTGCTGACAGACAATACTAGACTTCCTGTGGAAGGGGAGCTGGGAAGGGTTACAAAGAGAGAGAGAGTTGAGACAGGCTCAGCTCTCAGACCTCACATTACAGGGCTTGAGGGAGGTAGCCAGAGAGGCAACTGATTCTCAAGGAAAGGGGGATCTGTATACTGGGACAAAGGGTTACTGTACAGAGAGTGGACCCCTGAGGGAGGGCTGCATGGTGATAGAATACAGCAGTTGGTAGTGCCTAGAGTCTGCCATCTGGCATTTCTAGCCATAGCCCATGACATTCCATTTGCAAGTCATATGGGCATAAGGCATACAAAGATGTGTATTATGCAGAACTTTTATTGGCCTGGGATTTCCAGAGATGTAACAGGGTACTACAGCACCTGTGAGCAGTGTCAGAGAGTAGGCAAGGCAGGAGACAAGGTCTAGATTCCTTTGATACCTTTGCCTGTGACTGAGGAGCCATTTCAGAGGGTAGCTATGGATATTCTGGGGCCTTTGAGTACCCCAATTTCCACAGGGAAAAAGTATATCCTAGAGGTAGTTGATTATGCTACCAGATATCCTGAAGTAGTGGCCCTATCCTCCATTGAGACAGAAAAGGTGGCAAATGCTTTGTTAGAGATTTTCAGTATGGTAGGTTTCCCAAAAGAAGTACTGACTGACAGAGGTGCCAATTTGATATCAGACCTGCTGGATTGTCTGTTGAAGCACTGTGGGGTGAAGCACCTAAAGACCACCCCCTACCATCCCCAGACTAATGGTCTGGTAGAGGGATTAAACTCTACAAAAGACCATGCTATGGGCATTTGCAGACCAGATTAAGAGGGAGGGGGACAAATATTTGCCCCATCTGTTGTTTGCTTACAGAGAGGTGCCCCAGGAATCCACAGGTTTTTCACCCTTTGAGTTACTGTATGGGCATAGGGTGAGGGGACCTCTAGATTTGATTCATGATGAGTGGGACGGTGAGTGTGAATCCCACAAGGAGTCTGTTTTGGCATATGTCCTAAACCACAGGATAAGGCACAGGGAACTCATGGGCTTGACCCAGGAGAACCTGGCA
Organism: Protopterus annectens; assembly: GCF_019279795.1. Taxonomy (NCBI): domain Eukaryota; kingdom Metazoa; phylum Chordata; order Ceratodontiformes; family Protopteridae; genus Protopterus; species Protopterus annectens. The sequence goes on from NC_056733.1 coordinate 179,767,038, forward strand.
GACGCCCAACAGCAGAAAAAGGTCTGGTAAGACAGGAATGCTCGAGCTAGAGAGTATGCTGTAGGGCAGCAGGTTATAGTTCTCATTCCTGTCAGACACAACAAGCTGCAGGCAGCTTGGGAGGGACCCTTCAAATTAGTAAGGAAGGTCAGTGATGTTAACTACATGGTAAAACTGCTAGGAAGGAGGCAGGGGCACAAACTATAACACGTCAACTTGATGAAACCTTATCATGATAGAGAGGTCATTGTGCTGAGTATTTGCAGTGGATGGCAGGACAGGAGGAATCTGAGGGGGATCTGGGACTGATTTCAGTGAAGCTCAGACTGACACCTCAGTGGAAGGGGTAGCAATGTCCCAGCAGCTATCCCCTATTCAGATTTGAGAAATCCAAACAGCGTTACAGGAAATTGGGGGTATGTTCACAGGGAAACCAGGGTGCACCAGATACAGGACCCCAGAGGCCTATTAAGCAGGCCCCTTGTAGGGTGTCTGAGAGGATCAAACGGACTCTGAGGGAGGAGATACAGGAAATGTTGGAACTAGGGGTAATCCAGGAGTCCAGCAGTCCCTGGGCCTCCCCAGTGGTGCTAGTACTAAAGAAGAATGGCAGTACCAGATTCTGTGTGGACTACAGGAAATGAAATAGTCACACAGAGTCAGATGCTTACCCCATGCTTAGGACAGAGCAGCTGGGGGGGGGGGGGCTAAGTATCTTACCATTACTGATCTTACCAAAGGCTACTGGTAGGTGCCCTTGACTCTCAGCGTTAGACAGGGGTTAGCCTTGTGACTCCTTTCTGCTTGTATGAGTTCACAAAGATGCCCTTTGGGGGGCTGGTAGATTGTATCCTAGCAGGAGCAGGAGATTTTGCACTTGCTTACCTGAATGATATTGCCGTCTACAGCTATTCCAGGGAGGTGCTGAACAGACTATAGATGGCAGGGTTAACCATTAAACCCAGTAAATGTCTGGTGGGTATGGCAGAGATCTGCTACCTGGGACATGGAGTGCGGAGTGGTAAGATCAGGCCAGAACCTGCCAAAGTGGAAGCAATTCAAGCATGGTCTGCCCCTGTTACCAAAAAGCAGGTAAGGGTATTCTTAGGGATAGGAGGGTATTACAGAGAGTTTGTCCCCAATTATAATACTATAGCTGCCCCCTCCTGACAAGAAAGAACCGGCTAGATAAGGTAGTGTGGACCCCAGCATGTGAGCAGGTATTCCAGAAGCTTAAAGGAGCTTTGAATGGACCCCCTGTGTTAGCCAGTCTAGATTATAGCAAAGAATTTGTTGTGCAGATGAATGCTTCAAACCATGCTCTGGGAATGTGTTTAGCCAGGTTTCCTCAGAGTGAGAAGAGCACCCAGTGGTTTATCTCAGTCGTAGGTTCCAACCCAGGGAGGAATGTAATGCAGGTGTAGAATAGGAATGTCTAGCCATAATGTGGGCACTGCAGAAACATCAGTCATATCTGTATGGAAGGAAATTCATTGTTGTCACAGACCACAATCCCTTAACATGGCTACATTGAGCCAGCCAGCAAAATACCAACTTACTAAGGTGAAGCCTAGGGTTGCAGGCATATAAGCACTGCAGTGGGGTTAACAATGTCAACGCAGATGGGCTCTCATGATAGGGAATGGGGTAAGGGATTCCCAGATAGGCTCATCCATCTCAAGCAACGTTTCTCAAGGGCCACTTGAAAAAGTAGCTTGAGTCTTCGAGTGGGAAGAAATGTCACAAAAGGACATAGTGCCAGGCTAGCTATCTGGAATTTTGTAAATAATTATATGTCATTTGTGAATATTAATGTGATTCATATAGCATACTTGTGTTACAAATATATTAGAACTGTATGTCAGGTGTAGATCAAACTGCTGGTGCAGAAGTGTGTGTTGAAAAGGTTTTTGCAAAGTACTTGAAATGTAACCACATCATGACCTGCTGATATAGAACAGAAATGTACCTGCACTGTTGTAACTGTTTAGCTGTATATATTTTAACAGTGAAAACTGAAATACAAAAGGTTAACTTCAGAAAATAGTTGAAATTAAATTATTTTATGCAGCAAGAGACACAATGTCAAAACTAGGGAGCTTTCTGTATTGTCATGGAAGTGTTTTATTGCTTTACGACTTTCACCATTTGCCAAAGGTCTGAGGTCTATGTATTTTCACAGGTAGATGCTAAATAATTCAAGATTTCAGCAGTAGGGGCATTTACCTGGAATAGAGTCAGATGACAAGAAATTATGTCATTCTGCAAGCTATCCCAGCAGTAATAATTGAGATATTAATTTAAGAACTCTAAGAGACAGAATTCTGTATTCTGTCTTGGACCTGACAAGATCCATTCACCACACATCTGCCTTGCTATGAGTAAGTAAGTCTAGGGAACAGTATAATTCTCTTAGATACAGTCAGGAACATAGCAACACCCAGTTTATATGTTTTTCTTTATTTATTTGAGACTGTCCTGCAATGTTGTTTCAAATATTTCCAGTGATTCTGAACTTTGATGTCACTGTAATTATGCACTGAATATTTTCTTTTTCTTTTATTATGTATTATTAAATATATTTAAACCTTTCAGAGATATTTAAGCTCTGAGCGTACTTGCATATTTATTTGGTGAAACTGTGAGGGCCACTCCTAATAGCCTTGCTCTTGGTCAAAATACCATTTGTATTAACATTAATAGTAACATTACACAGATTGGACACCCTTTGGTAAGGGCCTTAAAGTAGCTGATAAGGAGTTGGCTGGTGGCAGTGATAACTACCTTATGGTCTGGGCAAAAGGTGACATAGCTAATAAACCTTTGCTAGCCTTTCCCATGTGTGTGTGTGTGTGTGTGTGTGTGTGTGTGTGTGTGTGTGTGTGTGTGTGTGTGTGTGTGTGCGTGTGTGTGTGTGTGTGTGTGTGTGTGTGTGTGTGTATAAATCAAACCTCTAAGGGTGTGTATGTCAGCTACTTTGGCAGGGACATGAAGCACTGGTTTGACAGAGAGGGTGCTGGAGGTCGTGGCTTGGCCACTCAGCTGAGATCTCAACTCTATAGCTGTGCCAGTGGAGAGTCTTACTGGGGATCTGGAGAAAGAGGGAGAAACCAGCCCCAGACTGACTGTGGTCTCTGTGTGCTTTTAAGGGAAATTGCACTTGATGCAGAGAGCTGCATCTGGTATTATTGTGTGTGTGTACTTGTCATGTCATCCTCCCAGTGTATGTCCCCCACTGGTGGCAGTGATTAGGATTGAGGCTCCTTGATTACTGGTCCAGGGGAGGGTCATCACGCATAAATATTCTGTTCAGCAGGTTGGTCTTTTATATAGTTATTTCCTTGTCATATCCATTTGAGCCTATGCCACATCTTACATAACTTTTTGTTTTTCTTTTAAACCCTCAAACAGAACATACAACCCTCAAACTCCCCCTAAAACCTATTAACTTAATAATAACACACACAGCTATGTACATCTTCACATATTGAAGTTTTTGCTTCCTAATAAGAACAAAAGTACTAAGTTAATAGCTACAAAGACAGGCTACAGTTAACCAAAAAGAAAAGTTAGCTATGCTAAAATGTGTGGTACAACCTGTTATATTAGTAAGATCTATTTGATTTTGTTTATCTTTATAGCTCTCCCAGCATAGAAAACGCTTGAATGCTTTCAGTAAACACTTTCTCCAAGCCATTTCTCTTCATCAAATTGTCTTCTAGTGACATGCAACCCAGACACAAAACCTGCTAAGGGTACCTTGTTTACCAGAAAAAAGCCTTATAAATATTCATTATTCTTTTTTGCTTACATGTTTTGTAATAAACTTGTTACTGGATAATGCCTAGGCTCTTAACCCAGTCATTTCTCTATGCAAGCATGGGAAAAAGCACATTGATTTGTCTTTTGTCATACTGTCTTAACCAGACCTTTCCTCTCTTCTTCCACTTCTCCTCTCTCCCCTTTTTTTACATTGCAGTGCCTACATTTCTTAAAACTGAACAAAGAAAGAAGGGAGGAAAAAAAGAACCCATTTATATTAGTATCCCTATTGCATTAAAAAAATAAGAAAACTTTACTTCAAGTCTAATTGGTTTTGTCTTATCTTTAAAGCCCTCCCAGCTGGGAAAACCCCTGATTGCTTTCAGAGGACATTATACCCTAGCCAATTTCTCTTTTCTTTTTTTTTTGTTCTTTTCCCTCAGGCAATCTCTTTGCACAAGACTGTCTCCGTGGAGACATGAGAACCAGATAGCCAGTTTCTCTTTATCAGATTGTTTCCATTTAAACATGAAGTCCAGCTGCACAATTGCTACTCAATACACATGTATTTGCTAGGAAAAAAAGCCTAAGCCTCATAATATTCAATATTCTTTTTCATTTACTTGCTCTTTCTTAAAACTAATCATTTTAAGGCCCTTAATACAGTTGTTTCCCCCATACAAGAATAAAAAAGCACATTAATGTTAACAATGTCATTCCTTTTTAACCAGGCTTTTTTTTTACATTGCATTGCTTATATTTCTCAAAACTGTACAAGAAGAAAGAGAGAAAAGCAGAGAAAAAGAAAAACAACAGCATCTGTTTATAATCCATATTACATTTAAAAATAACATGCAAAGAAAAACATATACCACAAATGCAGTACTATTAAGAATGAAAATATTTTTTTACTTACAGTTAGCAAGCTCCACTTTCTTTCCCTTCCCAAAGCATTTTTCTGAACATTAATGACATGAAGTAGGGCATATACTTTACAGCCCCCCACAAATCCAAGAAATTTTGAAAAAGTCCAGTATTTCCAGATTTTCTTGTTCTGTCATATTTCACAAACATAATTACTGCATTGTAATCCCACATTGAGTTACTAGTTTTATTATTGTTCATCTCCATCACCCAAATCCTATCTCACCTTCATCTTCAATGTACTCTCAATTCTTCTAGTCAACTCACGTGCTCCCTTCCTTCTTGCCAACATTTTCCATTGAAGTACTGGAAAAGGTTTCACAGGTAAAGTCTCTTTGTGGTCTTTCTTACCAGAAGAAGAAGAAGCAGAATCTCTTTCTGTTTCACAGCTCATTTTTTGTTGGACAAACTTTCGTATTTCATCATTAGTATGCACTTCATCAAAAAATCATTCTGTCCCTCCAGGAAAGCATACTTTAAAAAAAGCTGGATACAGCAGTTTGAATCTCACACCTGCATCTCAACATTACCTAAAGAGTGGAATGAATTTACTCCTATTCTGCTTGTGTACGGTGAGTAATCATTCTCCATAAACACTCTACTGTCTCCCACTTTTAGTATTTTATCCTTCTGCCACAGTTTTGTCAGAATCAACACCTTCTGCTGGTAAAATTGCATTTTTATTATTAAAGGTGTAGGTGTGTAGGTTGCTTTCTCATAGCCAGGTTTGGAGCATGCACAAGATGTGCCCTTTCAATTAACAACTCCTGCTGTGGAATATCAGTCCAGCTGCTTATCTGTGCTTTCATAACACTAATACAGTCTGTTCCTTCCAGCTTCTCTGGTACAACTGAAAATGTCAGGTTTTCCCTATATGCTCTGACCTACAATTCTATTGTTTTTTTGAAACATCTCTTCTTGAGCAGTCTCATATTGTCAGCCTTTTTCCTCGTTTCAGCCTCTGATTTTTGCAGTTTTTATCATCTCATCTGAATATCTGTTTAAAGCTTCTTCCATTTTTTTCTAGCCTTTTGTTGTTTGAGATGATATACTCTGACAGTATTTTGTTTATTTTAACCAGGTCTGTGTGCAGTTGTGTTATGCTTTTCTCTAGGTTACTGGAAGTCATGTCTGGATCTTGTACTACTTTTTGCAGAACAGCTGCAGCAGTTTTCCAAGTACATGTTTTTTCCTCCCCCTTTGTAGCTGATTTTCTTTCTGGTCCTCTGTATTTCTTTTTCCTGGGATCCAGGCAGTGCACTTACTAGCCAGTTATTAAAATTTACCCAGAAACAATAAAGTCCACTGGCCTTCTCTGCTGAGTTTCTATTTTCACACTGGGAGAGCTAGAATTAAGTTGTTACTTAATGTGCATTCATCTTGGAAGTCCAAACATAAACATTATAAACAAACATAACAGAAAAAGAGGTACCTAAAACTGTTGAAATAAAGAAAATTGATATTTATCTCTCAGAATGAGGAAGATTTTGAAGTAATTTCACAGAAGGGACCTTGATTGAATGAGGATCTGATGAGAAGAGAGGGAAGTGCAGTGCATTATGGGAGTGAGTGGAGGAGTTTGAATTTTGGAAAAATCCTGAACATGCTGGATAAGTACTGCCAGTGGTGAGTATTCATTCCATTGAAATGGGCAGTTTAGACCATGCAAGTTCTCTTATTTAGCCTTAAGCAAATTCTGTTCTTCAGTAGCTTAATTAATGTAATTCAGATTTTGTTTGCACACTAATGTAAGGTATTTTTTGTAGATTGTGCATTTATGTTTCTTTCTATTTATTAAAACAGACAGCCCTTTATTCCACTAAGGAGACTTTTTACATTTAAACCTGTTTGCAACTTTAAAGTAAATATTTATGACATAGAGATGTGTCCCAAGCATATGATCTGCCATGATTTACTACAAAGTTTCAATTTATAGATGCAAGTTCTGAATGGAAGCTCCCAAAGTCCATTTTTGTGTGATCTTAAATTCTGATGTTATATTTTTAGTATGGTGTTGGTTATTTTGCAGTTTTTATGTTTATGTTTCTCGTAGTATAGCACTAGAGATCACTGCACCCTATTTTGAGAAACATCATCCCTAGAAGTTTTGCAGCCATAACACAGTCCATCACAGGATTAAAATCTCTTGGGGCAATTTCATTTGGCTCTTTTTAGCATATTACATCATGTCTATGCACTTTTTCTTGCTGAAAATTTCACTTTTTTATTTTGTTTTACTTTCAACCTGCACCTTTTGTTTGTGCATATCCCATTTTCTCAACATATGCTAATGCCCTTGACTTGATCTCCTCAAAGTGCTTTCTTTCCTAACCTTATTCCTGTACAGGTAAAATTATTATTTATTTTGGTCTCGCTCTTACATTTTTTTGTATAAAACATGGATCAATTTAGCTGAAACCTTTGTGATGTTCATCATCCTGTGTATTCCTTTCCAGAAGTGAATGAGGTCACCAAAACTGTCCATTACACTCCAGAATGGATCTTTTTATCTCTGCACTGAATTAACAGTATCAAACTTTCTAACATGAGTGCCTCTTACACTGTGTCTTAGTCATCACAGATTGCACTGTTTTTTCACTTTCTAATTTTAATCTGATGCATATACACCCCTACCTCATTCTTTTTTTTATTACCCTTTGGGTTTTTCACTTGGATTTCTGACAATGCAGTAAGAGCTATTCCTTAAAAAGCAAACATCAGACGTTTCAAATTCTGTTGCTTCTATTACAATAGCCATCCATTTCAGTAACAGAATTATCTAGGAAGTAATAACTAATATAAAAACAAACGATGTGCAGGTTGATACTATGCAATTGGATCCAGTCCCTCTCTGATATATGTATATTTAAATTTATTAACTATGTTTATACATTGTCTAATTTGTTTTACTTATGTCAGGCTGAATGTAAATATTGTATATTGTTTGTCTTTTGGCTTTCCCGGTTAAGGGTCGCCACAGCGGAACTCCGGTCTGCTAATGATTGGCAGTAGATTTTCACGAACACTGAGGTGCCAGCTCGACATCCAACCTTCAACGAAGGCAAGCCCATTTATGCATGTCTTTCGAACACCATCCAACCACGGGGAGGACATGCAGACTCCACACAGAAGGCACTCCCCACACTCCAGCCGAGAATCGAACAGGAGAACCTCTTGCTGTGAGGCAACAACGCTACCGCTGCACCACTGCAGCATGAATGTAAATATTGTATATAGTTATTCAAATTGATATATATATATATATATATATATATATATATATATATGTATATATATATATATATATATATATATATAAAAAAATGCTAAGTGAATTATTTATAAATTATTGTTTGAAAATAAACTACTTGAGTAAAAAAAAAAGACTGTTTAGGTAAATGTAGTGAATTTGAAAGACGATTTCTTTTATTAAACTTTGTGTCAGCTCTCCCACCTTCTGCATCTGATTTTTTTGTCCGCTTCCAGGACATTCTGTCCTCTATTTTCACAGAAATTCCATTCTTTTTTTCATGTGTTATTTAGTAGAAGAGCATAGAGCTATCACTCTGTATGCTGTACAGGCTTAGAGTGCCATCATTATGTGTAGTAGTAAACTGCTAAACAGAATATTCTCTGGGTGGGTCTTGTATGTGGCATCTTAAATTCCATAATGGTAGATTACTGCAAGACATCCTGCTGTTTATATAAGTTGTTAGTAACTAGTTTTAAAATGTGCAGTTATTAAGAAGAGCCAACAGTGTGCTTGCTTACCTTCCATGTACAGTCCATGGACATATGCTCCTTCCCTGGGAGGGCTTGTCATATCCTCTCGACACTTCTTTGTTACTTCCACTGCTAAACACATCTTATCAAGGGGCCATTCATTCTTCCTAGCCATAGACTGCATGATTGCAGTGAGGAAGGACTGTGGGTTGAAGAATCCTGCTAACCAAACTGCACTAGGCAATGACAAATCTGCTGCCCATGCTTCCAGTTCCTGAATAATAAAGAAAAAACAAATATGGCATATTACACAGCCATGAAGTAATCTAGAAATAAAACATAGGCAAACATTAAAAACAGGAGCTAAGCTGAGTACTTATTATATCTGTGGATCTTCACTGGAGACTTCTGAAACAGGTCCAACCAATGAAATTATTCTGTGCCTACATTAAACACCTGAAACTAGACTCCCTCCCTGACAGCCCAATTAACTCTTCTCTATGTGTAATCTGTGGGAAGTACACATGACCACAGTTAACATTTTCCGATGTCTAGTCAAACTGGATGACCTTCCTCTTGGAAAAATAGCGGAAAGAGATTTTGTTACAATATAAATTTGATGCACTAATCTCCCTCTCTCATTTTTTACTTATTTGCAAAGTTATATGCTCCAAATTTCCAGTCATGTTTGTAGGAGGTTGGAGGGAGGACAAATACTGTACTGTCTTCAAAATTCCCATTGCAGATACACAAATACAGTCATTACATAACAGTACTTTATTCTTAGTTGTAAAGTGGGTCCAGTCAGTGGGACAGATTCTCTGCTCATCTTAATTTGATATAGAACATAAAACAGAAAAGGTCAAAGGGCTTAAGACAGGATGGCCTGCAGAACAGCCCTACAAAAGGAATGTATGCTATGGAAGTGCTGTTTCAAGCTGTACTGCTTTGCAATTACGTGTGCAGAAGTCTAGCTGATGGATGCTTAAGTTTCCTGCTGATGGAACATTACTGAAACATACCATGAATGCAACCCTTCCACTTGTCAAATTTCCCTTAAAAGCAAAAGGAAAATACTAACAGGCTTCCTGGTGGTAAAAAGCTTAATAGATAACCACTCTGACAAAGTTGGTTTGGCTATTGCTTTCCCCTTACTTTTGCAAAGTTCATGAAAATGTGGCTTTGTTTGGAGATCATTAATTCTTGCAAAGGAAAACTGGAGATGAGTCTGTAATTAGATTCATTCATATTTCTATTCAGAGTAGTTTTTTCTGCTGTCTCTCAGTCTCGAGCACTTTTGGTATTTGCTGTATATCAGTGTGTGTCTCAACATACTGCTCCAAACTTGGAAAGTATGCCTAATACCTGAGCCTGTCTGTCATTTTCTCCTGATTTGAGAGTTTGGATCTTGAGTGTTATTTATAAAAAATACCAGTGTGTGATGCCAGAAGCACTAAAGACTTTAAAATGATTGCCTGGCAACAAATAATGAACCAAGACCTGCATCAGCATTGTCTGTAGTATTTGGGGGAGAAGAGTGTGATGCCATAGATGCAATCAATTCAACCATTTCACCTACAGGCATAGGTGTCATCATTTCAACCGTTTCACCTGCAGGCATAGAGACAGAAACTTCAGGCCTATTTTTGGAACAAAGTGTACTCACATTATGGTCATGGTAGGCCATGTCACAATGATTGTAGTATTTCCTTACACTGAAAGGGATCCACTCACAGACAAAGTTGTCTCAACTCCTCAGACAGGCTGCATCATGTTCTAAATGAGGTCAAGGGTTCTAATCCCTATTTTTCTTTTTTTATTTCTAAAAGGGATGGACTGCTTCTGTACCACTGTGAACCTTTATTAAGCACATTGGCTACAAGCCAGATGTGACAGATCCATTCTGAAAATACAACGCAGTTATAAAAGAAATACAGCAAACCTTTAAATTCACTTAAATGCAAATAAATAATTTTTCATGGACCCACACACTCCTGCTACTCATGCATACTCCAGGATCACTGTACCTCAGCAGACTGAATGATATACCTCAGCATTAGACTTAGCATCCATTGTACATATTTGTACTTAGTTTATCACTGTTCCAAGGATTGTAGCTATGGTCCTTGGAATTTCAAAAGGAACTTGAGCACATCTTGTATATCAAATTCCAGAGGGCTTATGTCTCTGCTGCTCTGTATTCAGGCACTGCAGAGTAGCTGAGGGCTCATGTCCCTGCTGCTGTGCAGTGCCTGAATGGCATCATTGTACATGACAGATGCCTTCCAACATGCCAGTGTCTGAAATTCATACAGGAGATTTATTTATTTCATTTTGGTTGGGTACTAATTTAACTGCAAGGGGCAGCGCTAAACTATTGGCTCAGAAATCACACTGGTAGTAGTTCACATCCATGTCAAAGTGAACTTGTTGCTGGACTGTCTGTGGCACTTCAAATTCAGGAACTGTGTCTAGTTCAAATCTTGGAGGACAAACTATTTACCACCAATGAAAATGCATTTCTTTTCCTCTCTGTGTGGTGCAGTAGTACAAGGAGGAGCTCATGGTGAATGCATTATTTTTCTTCTTTAAAGGGAGATTCCTGTATATTTTTCCACCAGTCCCACTCTTAAATCTGCATTCAGCGAAGAAAAAGCAAAAAAGTACAGTTGTGTAAGAGCACTCAACACAACAGTAGATGATCAAATAAATCACTGCGATAGTAACCGTAACTTTATGGGTAAACTACCAAAGCTTATAAAGTTTGTGAGGAGGAAGAGTGAGGGTCCGGGAACCTCTGGAGAATGGTTCTAGCAAAGCCTGTTCTAGACCTGGAAAAGGAATCTAGTTTGTATTGCTCTGTAAAAGTATGTACAAAGAACCAAACAGCTGTCTCTAGAAAACTTTTATGGAGTCCACCCCTTTCTAAAAAAATCATATAAGAAGCCAAGGCCCTAGTAAAATGAGCCTTGAACCTACCTAGACGTGTCTAGCTATTGTGGGAATAGCAAAAAGGTATAGAAAGAGTAAACCATCTTTTAATAGTCTGTTTTGACATAGTTTGCTCTTTCTTCTTACCATCATTGGAAATAAACAGCTGTTCATATCTCCTGAAATATTTAGTTCTGTGAAGATATAATAACTGAGTTGCCAATACCAAGCCAGATTAAGAAGAATCCTTTCTCCCTGATGTTAGGTTTCAGAAAGAAAAATGGGAAAAGGATGACAAGACAAAGCAAACTCTGAAGCTACTTTAGATAAACGGGATAAACAGGAGGGATTTGTTCTCAAGAAAATCTTTTCATTATGGAACATCAAATAGGGCTCATCCACCATAAGAGCTCACAACTCAGATAATCTTCTTGTAGATGTCAAAGCAGTAAATAACACTGTTTACCAGTATATGAGCCTTAAAACAGACCAGTAAGTTAATTAAAAAAGCCGGTGTTAATATTTTGAAACAAAGTTCAGATCCTAAGTAGATGCCACCTGTTAACCAGGTGGTCATATATGCAAAAAAATCGTTCAAGAAAAACTTAACTACAGACTGCTCTGAAATGGGAGGATCAATGGGTAGACATGCTTAAATGGCTAAGAGGTGAACCTTGGTAGAGGAGTAAGAAAGGCTATAGGATAATTCACACAAATATTGCAAAAATAAAAGTTATGTACTTACCATGATGATAGATCCTTTCATTCCTGTCTGTCTGATAGAACGTATGGCTCCTCGAGCCACAGCTTGGATCTCATACGGCAAATTTATTACTCCAGCCTTGAGCCCTTTAAAAATCTTTCCTTCAAATAATGCCCATGGCCCTCCTCACTAACTCAGATTGAATTTGACACCTAAAGAGTAAGCTACTGATTTGCACTGCCTTGAACTTAAGGAAGAAGACACTATCTTTCAGGTCTGTAGACTGGCAGGGGGTGGGAGTGTGGGCTGTCATATTGCATGGGCTGGAATGAAAGAATCTATCATTTTGGTAAGTACATAACTTTTGTATCCTATTCATTCAGCCCATCAGATCCAACTTATAGGTCGGACTCCCCAAGTATAGAAATCACAGGTAGCCAAGGAGAACTTTTAGGATGGAAGCCCCCAAAGGAAGCTTTAGTTTTGAAAGTGCAATCCAGTTTGTAGGATTATAACAATAATGAAGGTATGCACAGAAGACCAGGAAGCTGCTTCACAAATATCATTCGGGGAATGTGATCTGAAAAAACCTTTTTACTGTGGCTGGTTGTGGACCCGTGGTGGTGGTGCTGCGGTAGCATTGTCGCCTCACAGTGAGACGCTGTCCGGTTCGATTCTCAGCTAGAGTGTCTTCTACGTGGAGACATGCGTGAATGGGAGTACCTTTGTTGAAGGTTGTGCGTCAGGCCTGGCAAGCCGGTATGTAAACATCAGCTGCCAATCATTAGCGGACAGGAGTTCTGCTGTGGTGACCCCTAACCGGGAAAAGCCGAAAGACACAAAACTGTGGCCATTTGTGGATTTTTCATCTTTCTGCTGTGAGTTGTTTTGCTGAAAGGAGAATTATTGTTGCCTTTGGCCAGAAGGGTGGCATCACAACGGCGTCTGGAAAGTCCTCCTGAATCTTTACAATGACCCTTAATTTCAGCTGAAAGGGTGGAAAGCATATAAAAACATTCCCATGCAAAGCAATGAAAAAGCATATGTTTGCCTGATTACAAGGAATCTTGAAGAAGAATTTGTTTAGCTGTCTGTTTTAAAAGGAGGCACACATATCAACTTGTGGAGCTACCCACAAATGGTTCAGATCCTGGAAGACCCAGTGTTCACTTTGTATTCCTGTGAGTTTGACCTGTTCCTGCTCAACTTGCCTGCCACAATATTTTGCTTTGATGGTCCGTAGGAAACTTCTGGTAGATCATAGAAAGTTACTAGGCTATTGGCCCTGAGATCCTTACAAGTCTAGCTAGTCATTTAGCCCATGTTCCAACAAGTCAGCACCCTATGCCACTGTCCAGCAGGGACACAAGTGGAATCCCAGGTGTACATTTTCTGTTTCCCATCCAGTTATCCAGGTTGTGCATAAAAAGGGTTAATGAGGTACTCTGCTTCTCATGGAGAGAGAGTCTATTCCACAAAAGGGGAGTCTTTGGGACACAAATCTGTCCTGCCAACAAATGCAATTTACTAGAGTGGAGCTTGACATGCAGATAAACAGCAGTCTCATCAGGGCAGGGTCTGAGATGCATTGTATGCCAGACAGAGGCCACCACTGAGGAGTCTGTAGGAGACTGAGTAGAGGGACAGGGCTCTTAGTCTATCTGTGTAGGGTAGATGCTGGAGGCCCTGGATTCTCTGGGTGAGGAACCTCTGTAGTCTCTCCAGCTGCTGCATGTGCTTTGTGAGGTACATGACAAAAGGGGCATTGTACTCAATAATAGGTTTTATAAGGGAAGAATACAGGAATGTTATGACCACCTTGTCCCTAGATGAGGTACCCTTACTAATGAAGTGGGCCATGTAGAAAGCTTTCTGTACAATGGAGGAAATATGGTGGTCAAAAGTCAGTTTGCTATTAATCTGGGTGCCCAAGTCCCTCATAACTGATTGCATGCTTAGGACTTTATCAATGTGATAATTTGTAGGGCCATCACTCTCCCCAAAAGGGATGATGATGCATTTTTTGGCATTTAATTTGAGGGCGTGTTGCTGGCACCAGTCATATGTTTGGATGAGACCCTCATGGAGGATGTCCACATCACTAGGAGAATTGATGACAGCACCCAGCTTGCAGTCATCTGCAGACTTGGTCAGCCATAGCCCACTAGATTTAGCCTGCACCTCCAAGAAGTATATTCCAAACAGCAGAGGCCCCAAGACCGATCCCTGAGGTACACTGCTTGTTATGGATCTACTACTTGAGGTGGCTTCCACTATTTTGACTAGGTGGGTTCTATCAGTGAGCCAGTTTGCTACCCATCTTGTAACATATGGATTGTATCCCAGTTGAGACAGAGTCTATCTAGTACACCTGTGTGAGGAATAGTATTGAAGGCTTTGGCCAAGTCAAGGTAGACCCTTGTCTATGGCCTTGGTGACTGTCTCAAAGAAGTCAACCAAATTTAACAAGCATGACCTCCCCTTGACGAAACCAAACTGTGTGTAATCAAGTGTCTGGAGGATGACAGTGTCCTTCTTAATGAGGTCCATGATAATCCACTCCATGGCCTTGCAGATCAGGCTAGTTAGGCTGATGGGTCTATAATTTCCTGGATCTGTGGACACTCCACCTCTGTGCAAAGGGATGACAGTAGCACTCCTCCACTCAGCTGGGATGAAGCTGGTACTCAGGCTTTGGTTGAATAGGGTGCCTAATGGTGTTGCAAGCTCCTGCCTGAGTTCATGTAGAATGCAGCCTGGGATGTTATTGGGTCCCATGGAGGCTGTATTTTTTGCCTTAGAGGGCAGTGATGACTTGCACCCTAGAGATAAGGGGAAGGGTCAGGTACTGAAGATGTCCTGTTTTACTGATGGGAGGGACAGAGGAGTGAAGTTTTCACTGCACCTATCTGCCAGCAGGTTGGCTATATCTGCAGCATTTGTGCATGCGGTGTCCTTGATTACCAGTTCTGAGCAGAACTGGGTGCTTCCCTTGAGATTGCGGACATATGTGAAGAAGGCCTTATGACTGTCTTTAGTAGATGTGGCCAGTTTGGACTCAAAGTTTTTTTTGGAGGATTTCACTAGTGCTCTTATTTGCTTGTTCAGGTTAAAGAGAGATTGCTTCCAGTCAGGCACCTGTTCCTTCTTGGTCCTGGAAAACAATTTTTTTTCCTTTTATTATAGCGTTTATTTATTGTAGATGTCCACCAGATAGGTTTACTTTTCCTTGAGGAGGGTGATTTCATCCTGTCTGGTATTCCTGATTCCATATATAAATGCTCATATAGTACTTTGGTGTAGGTTTGGACATATGTGATAGTTCCTATGAAGGGGGAGGGGGCTGTGAAGCTGTTTATACCTTGCCTCAAGAAGCTGTAATCAGCTTTGGAGAAGTTTTTTTTTGTTTGAACCTAGCTGGGTGGGGGATAGTGACTTCAAAAGTGACTGTTTTTTTGTAGGATCTTACCAGGGTTGATGACAATGTAGGGATGCTGCAGTGGTTACTCATGTTGGTTAATATCAAGTCCAAGATATTTTCACCTCTTGTGCAGTTGTCAACCAACTGGTCCAAAGCATGTGCATTGACAAAATCAAGGAATCTCTGGGCAATTGTGTTTAGGCATGAGTATTTTTTCCAATCTATGGTTGGATAGTTAAAGTCACCCAGGATAGGGTAAAGTGTTGAATCTTGATAGATTTGAAGAGGTCCAGATAGGTGGAGGGGGCATCTTGAGTCAAAGTTGGAGGCCTATAGCAAGCTATGACTTGAACAGAGGTCTTGCCAATTAATTGCACTTAGAGTGTTTCCTGTGCATCATACTGGCTGACTAGCCTAGAGGTGAGTAAGTCTTTTATATATATTGTAACTCCACCTCCTTTTGTTTTGCTGCCCATGGCCTGAGGTCTGAATGAAAGATTGGATGAGTAACCTGGTAGGATGGGGTGCTCTCTGCAGCTTTGAACCAGGTTTCTGTGACTGCACAAATGTCAGCTTCTTCCAGGGTTAAGAATGCTTACAGTGAGTAGAGTTTCATGTTTAAACTCCTAGCATTTAGCAGCATGACCTTTAATTTACATTTTGATGAAGTTTTCATGTTGGTGGTTTTGACCTCATGGCAATGCCTAAAAGAGGCACTATGGGGGAGGAAAGAGCATTGGCCAGGAGCCTGAAGCCCAAGGGAGACAGATGCAGACCATCTCTGGCAAAGGATCGTAGTTTGTCAATCATGTCATCTCAGCTGTCAGGTACTGAATCCCCTTGGAATGACAGCAGAAACTAAGCCAATTGTTAAAGTCAATCATTTTCTGACTGTTTGTATTGAGGCATCACTCTGGGGCAGCCACGGTGGTGCAGCGGTTAGCAGTGTCACCTCACAGCAAGAGGTTCTTCGGTTCAATCCTCAGCTGGGGTGCCTTCTGTGTAGAGTCTGCATGTCCTCCCTGTGGTCACGTGAGTTTCCTCCCACATCCCAAAGACATGCTGTAGGAGGATTGGACACTCTAAATTCGCCCTAGGTGTGAGTGCGTGTGTGCCTTCTGTGGAAGGTTGGGTGCCGGGCTGGCAACTTGACACTGTAAAACTCCACTGCCAGTCATGAGCGGACATGTGATCAGCTGTGGTGACCCCTAACCGGGAAAAGCCAAAAGAGGAAAAAAAAAGATTGAGGCATCATTCTGGGTGATGGCAGAATGCTGCTTAAGGCTAGGAACATACCTGCCTGGGACACATATTCAGTGAGCTCGATCATGTCTCTCTTCATATCCAACGTGGACTATGACAGAGTCATAACAGTGCCTGTTGAGAGACTTGAGTGCATTGGTGATATGGCAGATTCTGGCACCCCACAACTAACTGTGACTTTCTCTTTATCTGGCCTGGTGAGGGCACATCTGTGTGTCTCACAATGGAGTCTCCTATGACTAATATGTTGGGTTTATGTTTAGGCCTTAGTGGCTGTGAGACACCAGTTTGTGGACTATGTGTGGTGTGGTGGGCAGTGGAGTTTGCGTGTGTTTATGCCTTGGAGGTCTCTTTTGTTTGGATATGCGTTTGTTGAGGACCTCTGCATATGTGGGTGTGTGTTGTGTAGGTGTGGGTGGTGTCTAAGGTGTGGTGTTCATGTTGCCAACCATGTCAGTGCCAGATACACTGGTTTGTGAGGGAGAGAGCAATGACACTAGGTGCTTGTTGTAATTGCATCTTTCACAAATTGTATTCCTAGGTGGTAGTAGTAGAGGGTTGTCCATATACATGAGGGAGTGGCTACACTGTCTCAGAATGCCCATATCAACCAGACTGATGAGAAAATGTAGGAAATTGTCCATGCATATTTGTCAGAAACTGAAAGAGCTAAGAGGGTAAAGGGGGAAAGGTCTAAGAGTAGTACTACTAGATAACACAAGTACTACTAAGGGAAAATTTATAGCTGGAATACCTCAAAAAGGGTTAACAAACATGCAGCTGAAGCTCTTGATGCAGCAGACCTGTATCTAGACTATGCTACTCAATTTTATGGTTAAGAACACAGTATACAAAACTCACAATGAAGCACAGAGTAATCACTTATAGTCAAAAGAACAGAACTTGCAGTATGAAAAAATACAGTTAAACAGCAAAGAAATGCAGTAAAATGCACTTAAACAGTAATGGACTGTAGTAGATAGCAATAAAATATAGTTAATCAGTAGGTTGCTTTAAAACAGTAGCACACAATTACAACAGTAACAGACAGCACAAATAAAGCAGCAATTCAGTAGAGTACTGTCATCAATTTAATGAGGCTACCAACAAGCAGTAATAAATATGGCAAACTAAATGCAGTTGAACTTTTAAGGACAAGCAGCAAAATGAAGTAGGAAGTGGTACAGTTTTTTTTTTTTTAAGTAGAAAGTGAGGAGATAGAAGACAATAAGATAATTCAAGATTGGGAAAAGCTAAAGGGGTGGGCCTTTACAAAGTCCTCACTATAAACAGTAGAATGAGCTAATGTAATGTGACTGGGGGGAGTGTCCAGTATCAACTTTATACAAGAGACAGGTAACTCAAATCCACAAAGGCTTAAGACCACAACAGCAGCTGGGTGGGAGACAGGGGTCTAAAAACAGTTGCACATATTAAATATGCAGTAAAACAGAAGTGCTGAAAACAGTTGAAAAGAAGCACTTATCTTTTTCAAATAGCACAGGAGAGCAATGGCAGAAGGCCTATCTCACTGCAGCTTTGAACAGCTTGGGGCAAACAAATACAAACTGGTTTAAAACACTGGCTATTAAAGCAGAGAAACAGAAACCAGTCAAATTATCCAATCAAAATAACACAGCATTGCAGGAATGCTTTTAGCTAGATCAAACCAGACTGAAAGCTTTCTACCACAAAGAAACAGATAAGCTTCTCTAGACAAAAGATTCCACTACAAGCCCCAAAGCTCACAAACAGTAAGAGATATTCAGCTCTAACAGACAATAACAAGGAGACTAAAATTAAATTGAACAGATTAAATATGCAGTAAAACAGAAGTGCAGAAAACAGATGAAAATAAGCACTTATCTTTTTCAATATCACAGCAGAGCAATGACAGAAGGCCTATCTCATTGCAGCTTTGAATAGCTTTAGGTAAAAAAGTACAAACTGGTTTAAAACACTGGCTATTAAAGGCAGAGAAACAGAAACCAGTCAAATTATCAAATCAAAATAACACAGTGTTGCAGGAATTCTTCTAGCTACATCAAACCAGACTGAAAACTTTCTCCCAAAAAGGAAAAAACGATGCCTCTCTAAACAAAATATTTCACTACAAGCTCCAAAGGTTACAAATAGTAACAGACATTCAGGTCTAACTGACAACAAATAGCAGACTAAAAACAGTTGCACAGATTAAGTATGCAATAAAACAGAAATGCAGAAAACAGTTGAAAATAAGCACTTACCTTTTTCTAATATCAGAGGAGAGCAATGGTAGAAGGCCTATCTCACTGCAGCTTTGAACAGCTTTGGGCAATCAAGTACAAACTGGTTTAAAACACTGGCTATTAAAGGCAGCAATGGTAGAAGGCCTATCTCACTGCAGCTTTGAACAGCTTTGGGCAATCAAGTACAAACTGGTTTAAAACACTGGCTATTAAAGACAGAGAAACAGAAACCAGTCAAATTATCCAATCAAAATAACACAGCATTGCAGGAATGCTTTTAGCGAGATCAAACCAGACTGAAAACTTTCTACCACAAAGAAACAGATAAGCCTCTCTAGACAAAAGATTCCAATACAAGCTCCAAAGCTCACAAACAGTAACATATATTCAGCTCTAACAGGCAATAAAAGGAGACTAAAAATAAATTGAACAGATTAAATATGCAGTAAAACAGAAGTGCAGAAAACAGATGAAAATAAGCACTTATCTTTTTCAATATCACAGTAGAGCAATGGCAGAAGACCTATCTCACTGCAGCTTTGAACAGCTTTAGGCAAAAAAGTACAAACTGGTTTAAAACACTGGCTATTAAAGGCAGAGAAACAGAAACCAGTCAAATTATCAAATCAAAATAACACAGTGTTGCAGGAATTCTTCTAGCTACATCAAACCAGACTGAAAACTTTCTCCCAAAAAGGAAAAACAAAATATTTCACTACAAGCTCCAAAGGTTACAAATAGTAACAGACATTCAGGTCTAACTGACAACAAATAGGAGACTAAAAACAGTTGCACAGATTAAGTATGCAATAAAATAAGAAGTTATGTACCTACCATAAATAGAAGTTATGTTCTTACCATAACGTTCCATGTTAGTTGTCTTCTTCTCGCCTTCTTCTTGCTGGATGGGTTCGGAGCCGACCTCGGCTCCGACTCGGCCACTCTAAAGCTCGAGAGTTGGTTCCACCGGCTCGAGGCTCCCCTTATATCCCACAATGCTAGGCGATAGTTACCTCAGATCTCGTTTGTAAGCTAACCCCAGCTTATAACAGAAACAGTATAACTGTAAAAAAAACCAGAATCCACCTCTAACAACAGGAAGAAGAAGGGTGACCTACATCCTGAAACAAGAAACATGCATAATAGCATATAGCTAAGATAGAGGTGGTAGAAAGAGAGGTCATGATCACAACTCCTCTAGGTCTGTCCAGGCCAGGGGGAAGGAGGGTGGGACGCAAGAAGAAGGCGAGAAGAAGACAATTAACATGGAACGTTATGGTAAGAACATAACTTCTATATGTTAAGTTGTCTATCTCGCCTTCATTCTTGCTGGATGGGACCGCGTCCCTAGCACCTTGTCCCGGGTGGCCTAATGGAACAGACTCCTGAGAACAGTGGAACCAAAATTAGCTCTATGCCTAGAAGCTAAATCCAACTTATAATGGGAAACAAAAGTGTGAGGAGTAGCCCAAGTAGCCGCTGCACAAATGTTGTCAATAGGCAGTCTGTCTTGGAAGGCTAGAGAAGTAGCCAAAGCTCTGGTGGAATGTGCTTTAGGCTTATTAGGCAGTTTTTGGTGTCTAATCTCATAAACAAGGGTAATCAGAGATGTTAGCCATCTGGATAAAGATACCTTTGAAACTGGAAGTCCCTTTCTGCTTTCCGCATAGGAGACAAACAGCTGATCAGATTTTCTGAATTGTTTCGTCCTGTCCAAGTAGTACCTTAATTGACGATGAACATCCAGACAGTGTAATTTTTGTTCAGACCTATTTGAATACTCGGGAAAAAGACAGGAGGTCAATGCATTGGTTTAGATTTGATGCTGAAACCACCTTAGGCAAAAAGGACGGGTTAGTTCGTAAGGAAACTCTGTCCTTATGGAACACAAGGTAAGGAGAACGACAACTGAGTGCTTGAAGTTCTGAAATTCTTCTAGCTGATGTGATAGCCACCAGAAAGAGAGTTTTCCATGATAATAACTTTAAGGAACATGAAGCTGCAGGTTCGAAAGGGGAAAGAATCAAAGAAGCAAGAACTAAATTTAGGTCCCAAGGAGAAGGAGGATTTCTTACAGGAGGTCTGAGAAGAAAACTCCTTTCAAAAAGGCTTTGCAGAGTTTGTGGGACATTAGGGCAGATTCAGAAATACCCACATGGAAATTAGAAATAGCTGCCAATTGAACCTTAAGAGTAGATGGAGATGAACCTGCATGGAAGAGTTCAGCAAGAAAATCAAGGACTAGTTGGATGGAAGCGGTGAAAGGATCTATGTCCTTTCCTTGTGCCCAATATGAAAAGCGTTTCCACTTACTCAAATAAATCTTTCGAGTGGAAGATTTATGGGAAGCTATCAAAATATCTCTAACAGAGTGAGATAATTGAGGAAGCCTGGCTACGGTTGGAAGTGGAGGAACCAAGCAGTGAGGTTCAGAGAGCGGAGGCAGCGATGAAACTGACCCGACTGATGGATCAAAAGATCTGGAACTAGGTCCAGATTCCACGGTCGCTCAAAAGAAATCGATGCAGAAAGGGGAACCACACTTGCCGAGGCCAGTAAGGAGCAATGAGGATCAATGAGGCCTTCTGAGCGATAGCTTTCTGTATTACTTGAGAGATCAGTGGGAAAGGAGGAAATGCATACAGAAGTCCCCGGGGCCAAACTTGGACTAGCGCGTCCCTGCTGGGTTGGCCTGGTAAAGGGAATAGAGTGAAGTATTCTCTGCACTTGCTGTTTTGGGGAGTAGCAAAAAGATCGCAGCAAGGCTGACCCCACTTGAGAAAAATCTCTCTCACTACAAAGTCTTTCAGAGACCACTCGTGAGGCATGAGAATAGCTCTGCTCAATTTGTCCGCAATGTGATTGGACTTCCCAGGGATGTGCGTTGCTATCAGAAAACGCTGAGAAGAAATCGCCCATTGCCACAGTCTGAGTGCTTCTCGACACAGGGGGTATGATCTGGTTCCGCCTTGTTTGTTGATGTACCACACTACAGACATATTGTCTGTCTGGATTGCAATCGTTCCCAAGGGAAGAGAGTCTTGAAGGGCTTGCAACGCTAAAAGCACTGCTCTCATCTCCAGAACATTTATGTGCAAGTGGCATTCGTTTGGTTGCCATGTGCCCTGGACTGTCCTGCCCTGATAATGCCCCAAGCCCCCGATCAGGGAGGCATCCGTTGTCAGAGTAGCAACCGGAGGAGGTGGAACAAATGGTCTCCCCAACAGGAGCTGGGGGGAAGACATCCACCACATGAGATGCTTTTTGCATGCTTGCGTGATCATAATGGTGTGAGACATTGGAAGTTCCTGGTATGACCATTGAGAAAAAAGCATCCACTGAAGGATCCGCATGTGGTATCTGGCCAATGGAAGGAGAGGTATGGCCGCTGCCATGATTCCCAACACCTTTAGAACTAACCTGGCTTTGGCTCTGTTGTTGTTGAGAAGTAGTGATACCAATTTTGAATGTCTGATATCCTTTGGTTCGTTAGTGTTGCAGACATGTTTACAGTATCTAAGTTTGCCTATGTAGGTAATAGTGCGACAAGGCGACAACACAGACTTTTCGCAATTTATTGAGATACCCAGTTTTTGACAGGCGAAAAGTGTAATCTCTGGCCATCAGAAGGAGATGCTTGCTGGGGGCTGTGCGGAGCCAGTCGTCCAAGTATGGAAACACCTGGAATCCCTGTCGTCTCAGGTGAGAAGCTACCACTGCCATGCATTTGGTAAACACCGGGGGCAGTGGTGAGACCAAAGGGCAGGGCCCTGAATTGAAAATGACTGGTTCCCAGCCTGAAGCGGAGGAATCTTCTGGAGCGTCTGTTCATTTTATGTGATAGCACGCGTCCTGAAGATCTATAGAGCACATCCAGTTTCCTTTTCCCAATAGGGGAAGAATGGATTGCAGCGTGACCATCCGAAATCTTGTTTTCTTGACTGATCTGTTTAAGATACTGAGATCCAAAATTGGTCTCCAGTCCCCTGTTTTCTTTGGAACTAAAAAGAACCTTGAGTAGATTCCCGATCCTAGTTGGTCTGCTGGCACTGGCTGAATAGCTCTTTTTGCAAGCAGTTTTGAAATTTCCAAAGCTGCTATATCCCTTTGAGCGGGTGGAACATCTGGAAGGGATTTTTTTGACTGATTTGGAGAACGAAGAAAGGGAATAGAATAACCTTCGGAAATGATGGACTGTACCCATTTGTCTTGTGTCAAGGATAGCCAGGCTTCTGGGTACAGTGACAATCTTCCCCCGACTGCCTCCGAAGATGGGCAGTCGGGCAACACCTCAGGGATGCTGAAAGGGCTTATCGGAGGACGTTTCTCGATTGCCCTGGTTCTGCGGACCCCCTCTGCCTCTAGGGCGACGTCTACCATTGTTGTTCCCCCCTCTGCCTCTGGCGGGAACCGACTCTGTCGTCAGGCGAAGTCCCTTGAGATTGTTTACGGAACCACATCTTTCCCCTTCTGGCCTTTGGGGTAAGGCCTAGAAGGAGTAGAAAACGGACTCCGGCGGCAGAAAGGGTCTTGCCATCAGTCTCGCACCTAGTCAGGGTTTCTTTCACTTGTGGACCAAACAGAGATGATCCATCAAAAGGGGAGTTCGTGAAAGACGTCTTGAAAGGTTCCACAAAATCGCATAGCCGCATCCAGGCGTGCCTACGCAAGGCTACCCTGTTCCTCTGGCTCTGCTCGCTCCATCGGCCGCATAAGAGAGGAGGCGCATGGAGGAGTTGGAAATAGAATTAAGGATAGCTAGCTGTGTGTTCATTTTCTCTTGGAACCCCGTAGCTGTAGGGTCCTTCAGCATTTCACTCGCCTCTTTGATCAAGTCCCTTTGAAGACGAGTGAAATGGCACAGGTAATTCAGCGAACGCATAGTAAATGTCACTGAGGAGAACATCCGCTTCCCGTACCTATCCATGGACCTAGATTCCTTGTTAGGTGGATGGACAGGCACTGAAGGATCAGCCAGTTCCTTCTTTGTGGCGGCAGCTACCACCATAGCATCCACAGAGACTCCTTTTGATAAAAATTCCTTGTCTGATGGAGCTGTGATGAATTTGGAGGGTCTCCTGGGAGTGGGGTCCACTGAATCAGGAGCCGTCCATGCCTTTTTAGCAACCACCTGCATGAGGGGGTCGAAGGGGGGGGACACCCAGGAGGTGGAAGGACGAGAGCCAAAAGCCTCAAGATACACAGATTCGTCCTCCGAAGGGTTGAGGGCTGGCCAATTTCCCCTCTGTTTAAGGATCTCCAGAATGTCTGCAAATGAGACATCTTCAGAAGGGGAACGGGGGGAACCCTCAGAATCATCCAGATCTGTGTCCGAAGTGATAGACTCAGGTGAGTCAATGTGCTTCCTCTTGCACTTCCTCTTCCGAGGGGGCTCTTCTGCCAAATCAGGAGAGGCCTCGGAAGAGGATGAAATCCCCAAAGGGAGCTCTTGAGGAGTTGGCTCTCTGCGGTCCGGGATGAGGGAGTGAGTCGACTTACCCTGAGGCAGCATAGAGGGAGGGGCAGCCGGAGCCGACTGTGGAGTAGAGCCAGGCGCTAACACACTCCACATGACCTCGAAAGCACCTCTGTCAGGCAGAGCCAGTGGTCCCGCTCCGAGGAGCTAAGGACCCCTCGGCACCGACAGTGATGGCTCCGAGGCCGATGTCGGAGCCGAACTCACCAGCGCCGAAGCACCGAGAGGAGAGGGGTCGGACAAGGGTCCGATGCCACTCACCCTCGGAGCCGACGAGGGAAGTCCGGCGCCGAGATTCCTCCATGGAAGAAAACGGAGCCGACGGGGCCGAAGACAATTGTCTCGGCTCCGAGGTGACCACAGTCTCGGTTCCGACACGACCCGGCTCCGAACTCAAGAGAGTCGAAGGAGGAAAGAGTTGATGGACCGGGCAGGCACCGACTGATGAGTCAGGCTCTGAAGCATCTGGGCTAGTGCCTCAGACTTGAGTAGTCGACTCACCACCCTCTGAAGGTCATGATCGGACAGCCTCGATGACCTAGAGGAATGAGACCTTTGGCTCCGTTCAGACAGCAGGGGAGATCCTGGAGCCGAATGAACGGAGCCAAGAGAAGGTGACCTAGACCTCTTTCTGGTTGTCGGCTCGAAGATCTTGTCGGAGCCGACACGGTACTCGATAACCTCGGCTCCAGCCGAGCCGAGGAAGCCACAGAAACTGTGGACTGAGTCTTATCGGCTCCAGCCGAGCCGATAAAGGCAAAGGTTGAACAACCTGAGGTCTCGGCTCAGAAGCCGGAGCCGAAGACCTCGATGCTTGGAGGGCTTCCTGTTGAGACAGACAGGGAATCCTCAGGCTTCAACAAGCCTCTCAATATAAGCTTGTTTTTTCTTTCCTGCAGGACCCTGGGGCTGAAGCCATGGCAGACAGCACAGGAGTCCTGCAGGTGCAAAGGCCCCAGACAATAGACACAAGAAGTGTGAGCGTCTGTCAGAGACATTTTCTGACAGCACGCATCACACTTCTTGAATCCGGAGACCTTTGCTTCTTTAGACATAGCCTAACTGGTGAACACAAACACACAGTCAAACACACCAGTTAAACCCTGTCAAAATTACAAACTTTAGTAAAAATACTAAAAATAAAATACAATAAACAGTAGTACACTACACAAACACTCCCTAGGAAGGGAAGGCCTAAGGCCCAAGGGAAGAACTAAAAGTTCTTTTAACAAGAAACGGGAAAAAATTAGGTCAGGGGATAGAGTTCAATGAACTACACTAATTTAAGAATAATTAAACTAAAAAAGGGGGAAAAAGAGTAACTTTTTATAGAAAAAGCTAAAACTCACCAGGAACCGGTAGAATAACCAACCTCGAAGCTGTAGCGGCAAACGAGATCTGAGGTAACTATCGCCTAGCATTGTGGGATATAAGGGGAGCCTCGAGCCGGTGGAACCAACTCTCGAGCTTTAGAGTGGCCGAGTCGGAGCCGAGGTCGGCTCCGAACCCATCCAGCAAGAATGAAGGCGAGATAGACAACTTAACATTGTTCCATGTTAGTTGTCTTCTCTCGCCTTCTTTCTTGCTGGATGGGTTCGGAGCCGATCCTCGGCTCCACCTCGGCCACTTACTAAAGCTTGAGAGCTAATTTTACCAGCTCGAGGCAACCTATATCCCATGATGCAAGGCACTAACTACCCAGATCTCGTTTGGTAGCTAAGGAAAAATTATGCAATATATTCCTCCAACTGGAGAGGAGGAGGAAGGGGAAATAATCCCTCGAAAAAGACCAATCTGATCTAGTGACACTAGGAAGCTAATCAGCTTGGAAAAATTGGATCAGGACTCTTCAAGGAAGAGGAACAAATTTCTCAGTCTGACCAGGCTAGGGGGATGGTGGGAGGGACGCAAGAAAGAAGGCGAGAGAAGACAACTAACATGGAACGTTATGGTAGGTACATAACTTCTTAATGTTAAGTTGTCAATCTCGCCTTCATTCTTGCTGGATGGGACCGCGTCCCTAGCACCTTTATCCTGGGTGGCTCAATGGAACAGACTCTTGAGAATGGCGGAACCAAAATTTGCTCTGTTTCTGGAGGCCAAGTCCAATTTGTAATGTGAAACAAAGGTATGAGGAGAGGCCCATGTGGCTGCTGCACAAATAGTGTCTATTGGAAGTCTAGCCTGAAAAGCTGTAGATGTAGCTAGTGCTCTAGTTGAATGGGCTTTTGGCCTAGAAGTCAACTCTTTACCTCTGAGTTGATAAATGCATGTAATCACAGAAGACAGCCACCTAGATAGGGTTACCTTGGATACCGAAAGGCCTTTCCTGTTCTCTGCATAGGATAAAAACAGTTGGTCTTTTCAGGCTTGTTGACTGTTGGTGAAGCACCCTCCAAGAGGAAAAAACGCTGAGAGAAGAAGGGAGCCACTTTTGAGATTTTAAGTATTTTTTCTCTGTTTATTTGCTAAGTTTTTCTGCATAGCTGCCTAGCTTGAGCATTTTCTGGCTTGTTAAACTTGATTTCTGTATTAGTAGCTGTATTTAGAGCACAACCAAAAGCTGTTTGCTGAATTTCCTGTTTGCACTTAATTTTAAATTGTTTTTTCTTAAAACTTGCATATTTTCTGTCCTTGACCTAGCACTCTTGTGTGGGGTCATTTACTGCACTGTTATAACTTGATATTACTTGTGAACCTCTGCTATCTCTGCAAAAAACAAAAACAAAAAAAAAAATCTTGCTTTTTTCCCACTTTTCTGAGAGTTAAAAAAGTTCAGTTACAGGCTTGCTGTTCCTGAACTGTTTGAAAGTTTCTGTGAGGCCATTTTTGCTTGGGCTGAAGGAGGGTCTCTGTGTTTATCAGTGGCAGTGACTAACATTGAGCAGCTTCCCTGCCCCCCGGAGAGGTGGTTACTGACTTGAAACTGTAGATTTATTGGCCACTAGGGGTCATTTCCATAACTCCTTCATCTTCCTCTCTTAAAACCTAGTTGCCTCGTGGTTTGAGCGTCTTTTCAGGCTTGTTGGCTGTTGGTGAAGCACCCTCCAAGAGGAAAAAACGCTGAGAGAAGAAGGGAGCCACTTTTGAGATTTTAAGTATTTTTTCTCTGTTTATTTGCTAAGTTTTTCTGCATAGCTGCCTAGCTTGAGCATTTTCTGGCTTGTTAAACTTGATTTCTGTATTAGTAGCTGTATTTAGAGCACAACCAAAAGCTGTTTGCTGAATTTCCTGTTTGCACTTAATTTTAAATCATTTTTTCTTAAAACTTGCATATTTTCTGTCCTTGACCTAGCACTCTTGTGTGGGGTCATTTACTGCACTGTTATAACTTGATATTACTTGTGAACCTCTGCTATCTCTGTAAAAACAAAACAAAAAAAAATCTTGCTTTTTCCCACTTTTCTGAGAGTTAAAAAGTTCAGTTACAGGCTTGCTGTTCCTGAACTGTTTGAAAGTTTCTGTGAGGCCATATTTGCTTGGGCTGAAGGAGGGTCTCTGTGTTTATCAGTGGCAGTGACTAACATTGAGCAGCTTCCCTGCCCCCCCGGAGAGGTGGTTACTGACTTGAAACTGTAGTTTTATTGGCCACTA
Organism: Protopterus annectens; assembly: GCF_019279795.1. NCBI lineage: Eukaryota > Metazoa > Chordata > Ceratodontiformes > Protopteridae > Protopterus > Protopterus annectens. Next base: position 179,795,063 of record NC_056733.1, read on the forward strand.
GGGGTCATTTCCATAACTCCTTCATCTTCCTCTCTTAAAACCTAGTTGCCTCGTGGTTTGAGCATCTTTTCAGGCTTGTTGGCTGTTGGTGAAGCACCCTCCAAGAGGAAAAAACGCTGAGAGAAGAAGGGAGCCACTTTTGAGATTTTAAGTATTTTTTCTCTGTTTATTTGCTAAGTTTTTCTGCATAGCTGCCTAGCTTGAGCATTTTCTGGCTTGTTAAACTTGATTTCTGTATTAGTAGCTGTATTTAGAGCACAACCAAAAGCTGTTTGCTGAATTTCCTGTTTGCACTTAATTTTAAATCTTTTTTTCTTAAAACTTGCATATTTTCTGTCCTTGACCTAGCACTCTTGTGTGGGGTCATTTACTGCACTGTTATAACTTGATATTACTTGTGAACCTCTGCTATCTCTGTAAAAACAAAACAAAAAAAAAATCTTGCTTTTTCCCACTTTTCTGAGAGTTAAAAGTTCAGTTACAGGCTTGCTGTTCCTGAACTGTTTGAAAGTTCCTGTGAGGCCATTTTTGCTTGGGCTGAAGGAGGGTCTCTGTGTTTATCAGTGGCAGTGACTAACATTGAGCAGCTTGCCTGCCCCCCGGAGAGGTGGTTACTGACTTGAAACTGTAGTTTTATTGGCCACTAGGGGTCATTTCCATAACTCCTTCATCTTCCTCTCTTAAAACCTAGTTGCCTCGTGGTTTGAGCGTCTTTTCAGGCTTGTTGGCTGTTGGTGAAGCACCCTCCAAGAGGAAAAACGCGCTGAGAGAAGAAGGAGCCACTTTTGAGATTTTAAGTATTTTTCTCTGTTTATTTGCTAAGTTTTTCTGCATAGCTGCCTAGCTTGAGCATTTTCTGGCTTGTTAAACTTGATTTCTGTATTAGTAGCTGTATTTAGAGCACAACCAAAAGCTGTTTGCTGAATTTCCTGTTTGCACTTAATTTTAAATCGTTTTTCTTAAAACTTGCATATTTTCTGTCCTTGACCTAGCACTCTTGTGTGGGGTTATTTACTGCACTGTTATAACTTGATATTACTTGTGAACCTCTGCTATCTCTGTAAAAACAAAACAAAAAAAAAAAAATCTTGCTTTTTCCCACTTTTCTGAGAGTTAAAAAGTTCAGTTACAGGCTTGCTGTTCCTGAACTGTTTGAAAGTTTCTGTGAGGCCATTTTGCTTGGGCTGAAGGAGGGTCTCTGTGTTTATCAGTGGCAGTGACTAACATTGAGCAGCTTCCCTGCCCCGGAGAGGTGGTTACTGACTTGAAACTGTAGTTTTATTGGCCACTAGGGGTCATTTCCATAACTCCTTCATCTTCCTCTCTTAAAACCTAGTTGCCTCGTGGTTTGAGCGTCTTTTCAGGCTTGTTGGCTGTTGGTGAAGCACCCTCCAAGAGGAAAAACGCTGAGAGAAGAAGGGAGCCACTTTTGAGATTTTAAGTATTTTTCTCTGTTTATTTGCTAAGTTTTTCTGCATAGCTGCCTAGCTTGAGCATTTTCTGGCTTGTTAAACTTGATTTCTGTATTAGTAGCTGTATTTAGAGCACAATCAAAAGCTGTTTGCTGAATTTCCTGTTTGCACTTAATTTTAAATCGTATTTTTCTTAAAACTTGCATATTTTCTGTCCTTGACCTAGCACTCTTGTGTGGGGTCATTTACTGCACTGTTATAACTTGATATTACTTGTGAACCTCTGCTATCTCTGTAAAAAACAAAAACAAAAAAAATCTTGCTGATTTCCCACTTTTCTGAGAGTTAAAAATGTTCAGTTACAGGCTTGCTGTTCCTGAACTGTTTGATAGTTTCTGTGAGGCCATTTTTGCTTGGGCTGAAGGAGGGTCTCTGTGTTTATCAGTGGCAGTGACTAACATTGAGCAGCTTCCCTGCCCCGGAGAGGTGGTTACTGACTTGAAACTGTAGTTTTATTGGCCACTAGGGGTCATTTCCATAACTCCTTCATCTTCCTCTCTTAAAACCTAGTTGCCTCGTGGTTTGAGCATCTTTTCAGGCTTGTTGGCTGTTGGTGAAGCACCCTCCAAGAGGAAAAAACGCTGAGAGAAGAAGGGAGCCACTTTTGAGATTTTAAGTATTTTTCTCTGTTTATTTGCTAAGTTTTTCTGCATAGCTGCCTAGCTTGAGCATTTTCTGGCTTGTTAAACTTGATTTCTGTATTAGTAGCTGTATTTAGAGCACAACCAAAAGCTGTTTGCTGAATTTCCTGTTTGCACTTAATTTTAAATCGTTTTTCTTAAAACTTGCATATTTTCTGTCCTTGACCTAGCACTCTTGTGTGGGGTCATTTACTGCACTGTTATAACTTGATATTACTTGTGAACCTCTGCTATCTCTGTAAAAAAAAAAAACAAAAAAAAAAATCTTGCTTTTTTCCCACTTTTCTGAGAGTTAAAAAGTTCAGTTACAGGCTTGCTGTTCCTGAACTGTTTGAAAGTTTCTGTGAGGCCATTTTTGCTTGGGCTGAAGGAGGGTCTCTGTGTTTATCAGTGGCAGTGACTAACATTGAGCAGCTTCCCTGCCCCCCGGAGAGGTGGTTACTGACTTGAAACTGTAGTTTTATTGGCCACTAGGGGTCATTTCCATAACTCCTTCATTTGTCCTCGGAGGAGTGGTTTAGGGCAGTGACTTGTGGTTTGTTGGCCAATTTGTGTCATTTCCTGTCTTTTCCAGCCCCCTGCTATAAAGCACGCTTTAGCGCGATTTAGCCCGATTTAGCCCGATTTAGCCCGATTTAGCGCGGAGTTGCTACTGTTGCACACTAGGGCAGCGCCGGTTAAGCAGGTTTAAACTATTCGGGCTACCTAAAGTCCACTCTTCAAATTTTCCCTTAAAACTACCTTCCTCGAACTATACTACTGATCTAATCAGCGTATCCTATAATTAAAAAGATCATCTCTACTTGACTCCAAGTAGACTATTCTCTATCTGTTAAACGTAGCACTTGCTCCTACAGTACTTATTACCTTGATACGGCACTCTTGTCATAGATAGTACCCCAAAAAAGGCAACCCCCCATTTCTCGGTCACCCACGTCCCCAGAATCTTTTAAAGTTTTTTTGTCTATTCCTTCTAGCATGTTGAGGGATCAGTTGCTAGTGTCCTCTCCTGCTCAGCTGGTGAACCTGGGAATATTGAGGCAATGTTACAATTGCCTCATGTACACAGACAACTCTCTCCTCCTCCCACAAAACACAAATACATGCGAGAGATGCAACTATACGGCCAAACTGGAGGCTGAGCTCTCTCAACATAGGACTGGCAAGACCAGTCAGGAGGAGAAGGTTACCACACACACTATAGACCCAGTCTCACATATTACCATTACAACCTCAAATCATACACATAAACACACAAAGACATACTCGGAGGCTCTGATCAAAAATCTACCAAAACAGCAGAGGCCACCAAAGCAGACACCCAAACAACCACCACCTCAGAACACAACACCTGCAACACATAGACCTCACAGTCAGAGTGTCAAACAGTCACAGCCCTTAAGGCCAAACACAATGCCAGACACACTAGTCATTGGTGACTCCATAGTCAGACACACTGATGTCCCGCTCACCAGACTGAGTAAGGAGAAGGTCACAGTAAGCTGCCTGTCGGGCGCTAGAATCCGCCACATAACGCAAGCACTCAGGTCTCTCAACAGCAGGTACAAATATGATTCAGTCATTGTCCACGCTGGTGTAAACGACCTGAGACGTACCTCCTTGGACTACATGAAAAGAGACATTGAGGAGCTCTCTGATTATGTAGCCCAGACAGGTATGACCCTGACCTTGAGCAGTATCCTACCTTCACCAAGAATGATGCCACAATACAGAGATAAGATGATCAGCTTTAACAATTGGCTTAAACACTGGTGTCATTCAAAGGGGATCCAGTGTCTGTCTGCCTGGGATGACATGCTGGACAAGCCACGCTGCTTCAAGGGGCGGCTTGCACCTGTCACCCTGGGATTCCGGATATTGGCAAAGGCTCTTGCCACCCCATAGTGCCTTTTTAGGCAAGGCTCAAATTCTAAACCTACCACCCTAGAACACAAAAAGGAAAAAAACTAAGGGTAATGCTGCTCAATGCCAGAAGTCTAAATCTCAAAATGCACGACTCGAGGCCCTTCTCAGTATGGAGAACATCGATGTCTGTGCTGTGACAGAAACCTGGTTCAAGGCTCCTGAGAGCACCCCAGCTATCAGGTTTTACCTCATATCATGCGTTCCGGCCCCAAAATCTGGACAATACCAAGAAAGGAGGGGTATCCATATTCATCAAGGACACCCACACCTCAAGACTGGTGGCAACGCACGATGCATCGGAGACCATCCAGGTGCAATTAACCATAGGCAAGACTGCTCTGCAAATTGTAGCATGTTACAGGCCACCCTCACAAACTCAGGAACCTCACATGGCCTTCCTGAAAACACTAGAGGGATAAATGTATCACCAAACACCATCATACTAGGTGACTTCAATTACCCTAATATAGACTGGGAACACTACTCAAGCCCAAACACCCTAGCCCAAAAGTTCCTGGAATTCATAAACTCAAATGCCATGGAACAACTAGTCACCATCCCCACAAGAGGAGATAACATACTTGATCTCATCATCACAAACATGGGAGCACAATGTTCAACACCGGAGGTGTACCCCTCACTGGTGAGATCAGACCACAAACTAATCTCGCTGGAGGTCCTCATCCCACCCCACCTGAAATAAAAAGACCACAGTAAAGAACTTCTCAAAAGCCGACTTCACACTTCTAAAGACTAGTGTGGTCTCCTTTAAGGCCCCGAGCCGGAAAACAGTACTCAAGCCGCTGAATCACTTACAAATGCCTTCTACCAGCACCTGCAGGACTGCATGGATAAGGCAATCCCAAGCAAAACAAAGACTCTTTGTACCAAAGGCAAGCGTCCAGTCTGGTGGACCCCAGCCATAAACAAACTCTACAACAAAAGGAGGAAGCTACTACAAGATAGAGCAAAATCCTTAAAAGGTAAGACACCCTTGATCACTATAAGTAAAAACTAAGAGCTCTCATAAAATCATCCAAAGCAAATTTCGAGAGAAAAATAGCTAAAGACTCAAAAGACAATCATAAGGCCTTCTTTAGCTATGTTAGAAACCTGGGAGGAAACTCCCAGATATGCTCAGAGCTAGTTCAAAATGATGTGAAGATTACTGATCCTACAGACATTGCCAACATACTGGCTGACAGGTTCAGTGCAAACTTCTCCCCCTCCCAAAAGGAGAGATATCTATACCAAACGATTGCAGCCCCCAAACATCTCCAGCGCCCAAGTGAGAACTGCTCTCTCCAAAGCAAAAACACAGCATCCATGGGACCTGATGGTGTCCCCGGCTGTGTGCTCCATGAACTCAATGAGGAATTAAACCCACAGCTAGGACAGCTGTTTAATCAAAGTCTTACCTCTGGATACGTACCCAGGAGTGGCGCACTGCAACTGTGGTACCACTTCACAAAGGCGGTGCCTCCACCGACCCTGGAAATTACCGGCCCATTAGCTTGACAAGCCTTATCTGCAAAGCCATGGAGAGGATCATAATGGACCTCATAAATAAAGACATAGGGAATTTGCAGACTTTGGATCCAACCCAGTTTGGCTTTGTCAAAGGCAGATCATGCCTTTTAAACTTGGTTGACTTTTTGAAACAGTCACCAAAGCCATTGATGAGGGAAAGGCAGTCCATACAGCCTACCTCGATCTGGCTAAGGCCTTCGATACAATACCCCATTCGGGTATCATTGAAAAACTCATCAGCTTAAATGTCAACCCATACATCACAAGATGGGTTGCAAACTGGCTGAGTGACAGAACCCACAGGGTCAGAGCTGCTGGCGCCATGTCAGACTCAAAGCCTGTCACAAGTGGTGTCCCACAGGGCTCAGTCCTGGGCCCACTCTTGTTTGGCATCTACTTTTCCGAAGTACAAGCAAACACAGGAGGGTTATGGCTGACAAAGTTTGCAGATGACTGCAAACTGGGCCATAGTAGAAAACACATCTGACACAGATATCCTTCAGAAGGGTCTCACAGAAGCGGATAACTGGTGCCAGAGCCACGGCCTAAAGTTAAATGCCAAAAATGCATAGTCATACCCTTCGGGAAAAACAAGGTTACCCCTAGCTACCAAATAGGTGGCAATCCACTGAGCACAGAAGAAGTTATCAGGGACCTGGGGACCCAGGTTGATAGTAGTCTGTCATTCGACACCCATGTAGCTAAAGTAGTTAGGAAGACCTTCTACATTGCCCACCTTATCATGAAGGGATTCTCATCTAGATCAAGGGAGGTCATAGTCTCCCTTTACTCATCACTCATCAGACCAATGATTGAGTACAATGCCCCATTCGGAATGTATCTGACCCGACACTTGCAGCAGCTGGAGAGGCCACAAAAGTTCCTCACCAAAAGGATAAAGGGTCTCAAAAATCTGTCCTATGCTGCCCGACTGAAAGAACTCCAGCTCTATTCAGTCGCACCGCTTGCTCAGAGGTGACCTTTGCCTAACATACAAGGCCATGTCAAACCCAGATTTGATGAATATGCTTCACCTCAAAAATCTAGATCCATCAGAGCCACAAGGGCGGAGACTTAAACCTTGACACGGCTATTAATAGGACGTGCTGGAGGGATAGATTCATCACCCAAAGACTCCCTATGCTGTGGAACAAAATCCCGGTACATGTGAGGCAGAGCACCTCGCTGGCCTTGTTCAAGAGAAATCTTGACCAATGGATGGGAGATCGCAGATATACCCCAGGGATTACCTCAGTGTCACTGCTCGACAGAGGCACAGAAAAATAATGGGTATAGTTCCCCATACTAAAGGGGTGGCGTAAGCCACAAAACGATGGGCTAGGCTTGTAAATGCCCTCGGGCAGATAGCCTAGTATGAACCTATGAACCTATGAACCTATGAATCAGATTTCCTAAATTGTTTGGTTCTGTCCAAATAATATCTGAGTTGGCGGTGAACATCGAGATAATGTAGCTTTTGCTCCGCTCTATTAGAATAATTTTGGAAAAAAACTGGAAGATCAATAGATTGATTTAAGTTCGTCTGCGATGCCACTTTGGGTAAAAAAGACGGATTAGTCCTTAGAAAAACTCTGTCTTTGTGGAAGATTAAGTAGGAAGGACGAATGCAGAGGGCATGAAGCTCAGATACTCTCCTGGCAGAAGTAATGGCGACCAGGAAGAGTGTCTTCCAAGAAAGAAATTTCAATGAACAGGTAGCCGCAGGTTCAAAGGGGGGAAGAATCAAGGATGTTAAGATTAAAGTTAGATCCCACTGTGGTGGGGGGTCTCTAATCAGAGGCATAAGTAAAAATACACCTCTAAGGAATGCCTTGCAAAGTTTATGGGACATGATGTTGTGGTCCAACAAGCCAATATGAAAATTTGAAATGGCTGCCAATTGAACTTTTACTGTGGAGGAAGAAGATCCTGAGTGAAATATTTCTGCTAGGAATTCCAAGACCGAATGAATCGGAGCAGTAAAGGGATCTATGTTCCTAGCTTTTGCCCAGAAGGAGAAACGTTGCCATTTACTAGTGTAAATCCTTCTGGTGGAAGATTTAAGGGAAGCTACTATGATATCCCGGACGGGATTAGAAATCATAGGAAGCCTGGCTAGGGACGGAAGTGGAGCAACCAAGCAGTGAGGTTGAGAGAAGGTATGGATTGGTGCAGCTGCCCTGACTGGTGGGTCAGAAGATCTGGAACCGGGTCCAGATGCCATGGCTATACCAAGAGATAATGATGCAGGAACGGAAACCATATCTGTCGAGGCCAATAAGGGGCAATGAGAATCATCTTGGCTCTCAAGACGGTTGCTTTCTGAATTACTTGTGGTATTAGAGGAAAGGGAGGAAAAGCATAGAGAAGTCCCCGGGGCCAATCTTGGATTAGAGCGTCTCTGGGGGGATGGCATGGAAGGGGGAAGAGGGAGAAGAAGTCGGGGCATTTGCTGTTTTGAGGCGTAGCAAAAAGATCACAGCAAGGAAGGTCCCACTTCTGAAAAATCTCTTCCATCACAGATTGTTTGAGAGACCACTCGTGAGGCATGAGAATAGCTCTGCTCAACCTGTTCGCTATGATGTTGGATTTCCCGGGGATATGCATTGCTATCAGAAACCGCTGAGAAGAGATTGCCCACTGCCAAAGTCTGAGTGCCTCTCGACACAGTGGATAGGACTTGGTTCCGCCCTGCTTGTTGATATACGACACTACGGACATATTGTCCGTTTGGACTGCAATAGTCCGCAGGGGAAGAGAGCTGTGGAGGGCTTGCAACGTTAAAAGCACTGCTCTCATCTCCAGGACATTTATGTGCAGGTGGCATTCGAAAAGTTGCCAAGTGCCATGGACCATCCTGCCCTGATAATGCCCCCCCCACCTGATCAGGGAGGCGTCCGATGTAACCGTGGCGACCGGGGCGGGAGGAACAAAGGGTCTGCCCTGATGGACTTGAGGGGACAATATCCACCAGGTCAGATGCCTTTTGCAAATTGGAGTTATCATAATCCTGTGACGCATGGGAAGTCGTTGAAAAGACCATTGGGCGAACAGCATCCACTGTAGAAGACACATGTAAAAGCGGGCAAGGGGAAGAAGTGTTATGGCGGCCGCCATAAGACCCAATACTTTCAGGGCAAACCTGGCCTGAATTTTGTCGCTCTGGAGAAGCACATGGATGTGGTTTTGAATATCCAAGATCCTTTGATCTATTAACTTTGCTGAAAGTTGTACGGTGTCCAAATTGGCGCCTATAAATGTAATAGATTGACAGGGCGACAAGGCAGATTTTTCGAAATTTATAGAGATCCCTAGTCCTCTGCAAATGTGAATGGTGTAATCTCTGGCTTGGAGAAGTTGATGCCTGGTGGTGGCAGTGAGGAGCCAGTCGTCTAGATATGGAAACACCTGGAATCCTTGACGTCTCAGGTGAGCAGTAACCACTGCCATACATTTGGTGAACACTCTGGGGGCTGTAGTGAGTCCAAATGGCAGGGCTCTGAATTGGAAGTGACTGGCCCCCAGCTGAAAGCGGAGAAACCTTCTGGAGCACCTGTGAATTTTTATGTGATAGTACGCATCTTGAAGGTCCACCGAGCACATCCAATTGTCCTTGCCAAGAAAGGGTAGAATGGACTGAAGCGTGACCATCCAGAATCTTGTTTTCTTTACAAACTTGTTTAGTTTGCTGAGATCTAATATTGGTCTCCAGTCCCCTGCCTTTTTGGTACTAAAAAGAACCTTGAGTAGATTCCGGATCCTATTTGGTCTGCTGGGACTGGCTGGATGGCTCTTTTTGCTAGCAGTTTTGATATCTCTGGTACTGCTAGTTCCCTTAGACTGGGTGGAACGTCTGGAAGGGTTCCCTTTTGCTGAACTGGGGTTTGGATAAAGGGAATTTTGTAACCCTCAGATATGATCGACTGTACCCATTTGTCTTGAGAAAGGGAAAGCCAGGCTTTTGGGTACAGTGATAATCTTCCCCCGACTGCATCCGAAGGTGGACAATCGGGCAACATCTCAGGGATGCTGGAAGGGTTTGTCAGAGAGAGGCTCCCTGCTACCCTGATTCTGCGGACCCCCTCTGCCCCTAGGGTGGTGTCTGTTGTTGTTACCCCCTCTGCCTCTGGGGGTAAACTGACCTCGTGCATCAGGTATGACTCCTTGAGATTTGCGGAACCACATTTTCCCTCCCTTCTGACCTTTTGGGTAAGGTCTTGAAGGGGTGGAGAAACGGACTCCTACGGCAGAAAGAGTCTTGCCATCTTATTCGCATCTAGTCAAGGTGTCTTTCACTTGAGGTCCGAACAAGGTATAACCATCAAAAGGAGAGTTTGTGAAGGACGCCTTGAAGGGGTCTGCAAAATTACAAAGCCGCATCCAGGATTGACGCCTTAAAGCCACTCCTGTGCCTGCGGCCCTACTCGCTCCATCGGCTGCATATGAAATGAGCCACATAGAGGAGTTAACAATGGAGTTTAGGATTCCTAGCTGTGAGTTAATTTTATCCTGGGACCCAGCAGCTGACAGATCCTGTAAAACTTCTCCCAACTCTTTAAGAACATCTCTTTGAAGGAGGGTGAAGTGACACAAGTAGTTCAGCGACCGCATGGCAAAGGTCGCTGAAGAAAATATCCGCTTGCCGTACCTATCCATAGTCCTGGAATCCTTGTTAGGAGGATGGACAGGTACTGAAGGATCAGCTAGTTCCTTCTTGGTGGCTGCAGCCACCACCATGGCATCAACCGGGACACCTTTTGTCAAAAATTGCCTATCAGGTGGGGCCGTGATGAATTTAGAAGGCCTCCGAGGAATGGGTTCCACCGAATCTGAGGCCATCCACGCCTTCCGAGCCACCACGTCCATAAGAGGGTCAAAAGGCGGAGACACCCAGGAGGTGGAGGGTCGAGACCCGAATGCCTCCAGGTATACCGACTCGTCCTCGGAAGGATTAAGGGAAGGCCAGTTCCCCCTCTGCTTAAGGAGTTCAAGGATGTCTGAGAAAGAGACATCCTCAGAGGGGGACCTTGGGGATCCCTCCAACTCATCCAAGTCAGTATCGGATGTAATAGACTCGGGGGAGTCTAGATGTTTCCTCTTACATGTCCTCTTACGCGGAGGCTCACCTGATGGGTCAGGAGAAGCCTCGGAAGAGGAAGATATTCCCAGTGGGGAAACCTGAGGCATTGGATCTCTGAGTCCGGGAGCAAGAGAGTGGGAAGAGACGTCAGCAGGCACTGTAGTGGGAGGAGCCGATGGAACTGACCGTTGACTACGCCCTGGGGCTAGTACACTCCTCATCACCTCGAAGGCTCCTCCATCAGAGAGGCCAGAAGGCTCCCACTCCAAAGAGATAGGAACCCCAGGCCGCACCGACAGGGATGGCTCTGTGGCTGATGTCGGGGCTGAGCTCACCAGTGCCGAAGCTCCGAGAGGGAGAATGGGGTCGGACAAGGGTCTGATGCCACTTGCCCCCTCGGAGCCGACGAGAGAGGCCAGACGCCCGGATCCCTCCAATGAAGGCATCAAGGAGGAGATCAGAGCAGAGGACGACGGAGCCAAAGGGGGAGGTGGTATCGGCTCCGAAGCCACAACAGTCATGGCTCCGAGGAGCTCCAGCTCTGAGCTCTGTATGAGAGTCGAAGGAGGAATGTTAGGTGGATGTGTAATAGCTACCATCTGATGAGATGGGCTATTGAGCATTTGGGCCAATGCCTGAGACTTTAATAGTCTACTCACCACTCTCTCAAGGTCGTGGTCAGACAGCCTGGACGACCGAGAAGACCGGCTCCGATGGCTCAGCTCTGAGAGCAGGGGTGATCTCGGAGCCGAATGTATAGATTCCAACGAAGGGGATCTTGATCTCTTTCTGGAGATGGGTGGAGCCGAAGGAGCCGAGGATACATCGACTCCAGCCGGAGCCGACAGTGAGTGCCTAGATTTAGCAGTATCGGTGCCGGGTGGAGCCGATACTGTAAGCTGTGACACAGAAGGATCGGCTCCGGCCGGAGTCAATCTCATCACAGAAGGCGAACCAGTAGCCGATGGCTTAGGGCTTGGAGCCGAAGGCTTAACTGGTTTCATGGGCTTCCCCGGAGCAGACTTAGTCGGGGAGCTCTCAGGCTTTAATAAGCCCCTCAGTATTAGTTTATTTCTGCGCTCCTGCAGGACTCTTGGGCTGAAGGCGTGGCAGACAGAACAAGAGTCCTGCAGGTGCAGAGGTCCCAGGCAGTAAACACAAGAAGTGTGACCGTCTGTCAGAGACATTTTCTGACAGCATGAGTCACACTTCTTGAAGCCTGAGACCTTTGTGTCCTTCAACATAACGGTGTAGAGGGAGCACCAAGTACTAAAAAAACACACACACACACAATAAACACCCAATCCAAATAAAAAATAAAATAAAACAGGGATACAAACACACCCAAACACCACAGAGAATCCCTGACAAAAATAGGAAAGGGGGAGGCTTAAGGCCTGACTTAGGGGAAGGGATAAATAACTGGATAAGGGGAACCACTAATGGGAGATAGGGTTAAAAATCTAACCGTTAACAGTTAAGATAATAACAGTAGAGAAGTAAAACGAAGGGGAGTGACTAAAAGTCTGAAAAATTGAAAACTTACCAGGAGCCGGTAAAAATGCACCTGGCAAGCAAAAGCGGCAAACGAGATCTGGGTAGTTAGCACCTTGCATCATGGGATATAGGGTTGCCTCGAGCCGTTAAAATTAGCTCTCGAGCTTTAGTAAGTGGCCGAGTCGGAGCCGAGGATCGGCTCCGAACCCATCCAGCAAGAATGAAGGCGAGATTGACAACTTAACATCAGAAGTGCAGAAAACAGTTGAAAATAAGCACTTACCTTTTTCCAATATCAGAGGAGAGCAATGGTAGAAGGCCTATCTCACTGCAGCTTTGAACAGCTTTGGGCAATCAAGCACAAACTGGTTTAAAACACTGGCTATTAAAGGCAGAGAAACAGAAACCAATCAAATTATCCAATCAAAATAACACAGCATTGCATGAATGCTTCTAACTAGATCAAACCAGACTGAAAACTTTCTCCCAAAAGAAATGGATAAGCTTCTCTAGACAAACGATTTCACTACAAGCTCTAAAGATCACAAACAGTAACAGATATTCAGCTCTAACAGACAACTAAAAGGAGACTGAAAAACAGTTGCACAGATTAAATATGCAGCAAAACAGAAGTGCAGAAAACAGTGAAAATAAGCACTTATTGTTTTCAATATCTCTGGAAGGCAATGGCATAAGGCATATCTCACTGCCACTTTGTACAGCTTTGGGCAACATGTACAAACTGGTTTAAAACACTGGCTATAAAAGGTGGAGCAACATAAACCAGTCAAATTATCTAATCAAACTAACACAGCATTGCACGAATGCTTCCCAGAATGAAAACTTTCTCCTACAAAGAAACAACTAGGCCTCTCTAGACAAAAGGTACAAGCACCAAAGGTCACAAACAGTAACGGATATTCAGCTCTAACAGACAACAAAAAGGGGACTAAAACAGTTGTGCAGATTAAATGTGCAGTAAAACAGAAGTACAGAAAACAGTTGAAAACAAGCATGTATCTTTTTGCTATATCACAGCAGAGCAAGGGCAGAAGGCCTATTTCACCACAGCTTTGACCAGCTTTGGGTGAACAAGTATAAGCTTGTTTAAAATAAATACTGGCTGTTAAAGGCAGAGAAACAGAAACCAGTCACATTATCCAATCAAAATAACACAGCATTGCAGGAATGTTTTTAGCTAGATTAAACCAGACTGAAAACTTTCTCTAACAAAGAAACAGCTAGGCCTCTCTAGGTAAAAAATTTCACTACAAGCTGCAAAGGTAAAAAACAGTAACATATATTCAGCTCTAGTAGACAACAAAAAGGAGACTAAAAACAGCTGCACATATTAAATATGCAGTAAAACAGAAGTGCAGAAAACAGTTGAAAATACGCACTTATCTTTTTCCAATATCACAGGAGAGCAGGGGCAGAAGGCCAAACTCACAGTAGCAATGAAGAAACAAGTAGAAACTGGTTTAAAACACTGGCTATTAAAGGCAGAGAAACAGAAACCAGTGAAATTATCCAATCGAAGTAACACAATATTTCAGCAATGCTTCTAGCTAGATCAAACTGACTGAAAACTTTCTCCCAAAAAGAAACAGCTAGGCCTCTCTAGACAAAATAGTTCACTATAGTCTCCAAAGGTCACAAACACTAACAGATATTCAGCTATAACAGACACTGAAAAGGTGACTAAAAACAGTTGCACAGATTAAATATGCAGTAACCAGAAGTGCAAAAAACAGTTGAAAATAAGCACTTATCTTTTTCCTATATCACAGGAGAGCAATTGCAGAAGGTCTATCTCACTGCAGCTGTGAACATACAAGTAGAAACTGGTTTAAAACACTGGCTATTAAAGGCAGAGAAACAAAAAACACTCAAATTATCCAATCAAAATAACACAGCGTTGCAGGAATGCTTCTAGTGAGATCAAACAAACTGAAAACCTTCTCCCACAAAGAAACATCTAGGGGTCTGTAGCCAAAATATTTCATTACATGCTCCAAAGGTCACAAACAGTAACAGATATTCAGCTCTAACACACAACAAAAAGGAGACTAAAAAAAACAGTTGCATACATTAAATATGCAGTAAAACAGAAGTGCAGAAAACAGTTGAATCAAAGGAATTATCTTTTTTCCAATATTACATGAGAGCAATGGCAGAATGTCTATCTCACTGCAGCTTTGAACAGCTTAGGCATCAAGTACAAACTGATTTAAAAGACTGGCTATTAATGGCAGAGAAACAGAAACCAGTCAAGTTATCAAATCAAAATAACAGAGCATTGCAGGAATGCTTCTAGCTAGATGAAAAAAAGACAAAAAACTTTTTCCTACAAAGAAACAGCTAGGCCTGTCTAGAAAAAAAACATTTCACTACAAGCTCCAAAGGTTACAAACAGCAGGAGATATTCAGCTATAACAGACAACAAAAAGGAGACTAAAACAGTTGCACAGATTAAATATGAAGTAAAACAGAAGTGCAGAAAATAGTTGAAAATAAGAACTTACCGTTTTCCAATATCAGAGGAGAGCAATGGCAGAAGGCCTATCCCACTGCAGCTTTGAACAGCTTTGGGCAATCAAGTACAAACTTGTTTAAAATACTGGCTACTAAAGGCAGAGGAACAGAAACCAGTCAAATTATCCAATCAAAATAACACAGCGTTGCAGGAATGCTTCTAGCTAGATCAAACCTGACTGAAATCTTTCTCCCACAAAGTAAAAACTAGGCCTCACTAGAAAAAAGATTTCCTTCCAACCTCCAAAGTTCAGAAGCAATAAATAGAAGTTATGTTCTTACCATAACGTTCCATGTTAGTTGTCTTCTTCTCGCCTTCTTTCTTGCTGGATGGGTTTGGAGCCGACCTCGGCTCCGACTCGGCCACTCTAAAGCTCGAGAGTTGGTTCCACCGGCTCGAGGCTCCCCTTATATCCCACAATGCTAGGCGAGAATTACCTCAGATCTCGTTTGCGAGCTAGGCCCAGCTAATAATATAACCAGAAAAAACTGGAAAGAATCCACCTCTATAAAAAAGGGGAAGAGGAAAGGTGACCTAAAGCCTGATCTAGGAAAATATGCACAGCAGAGCATATACCTATAGCAAAGAGGTGGTAGAAAGAGAGGTCACAATCAAACTCCTCTAGGTCTGTTCAGGCCAGGGGGAAGGAGGGTGGGACGCAAGAAAGAAGGTGAGAAGAAGACAACTAACATGGAACGTTATGGTAAGAACATAACTTCTATATGTTAAGTTGTCTATCTCGCCTTCATTCTTGCTGGATGGGACCGCGTCCCTAGCACCTTGTCCCGGGTGGCCTAACGGAACAGACTCTTGAGAACAGTGGAACCAAAGTTAGCTCTATGTCTAGAAGCTAAATCCAACTTATAATGAGAAATGAAAGTGTGAGGAGTAGCCCAAGTAGCCGCTGCACAAATGGTGTCAATAGGCAGTCTGTCTTGGAAGGCTATAGAAGTAGCCAAAGCTCTGGTGGAATGGGCTTTAGGTTTGTTAGGCAGCTTTTGGTGTCTAATTTCATAAACAAGGGAAATCAGAGATGTTAGCCATCTAGATAATGATACCTTTGAAACTGAAAGTCCCTTTCTGCCTTCTGCATAGGAGACAAACAGCTGGTCAGATTTTCTGAATTGTTTGGTTCTATCCAAATAGTACCTTAACTGACGATGAACATCTAGCCAGTGTAATTTTTGTTCAGACCTATTGGAATATTCTGGAAAAAACACAGGAAGGTCAATGCTTTGATTTAGGTTAGACGCCGAGGCTATCTTAGGCAAAAAGGACGGGTTGGTTCGTAAAGATACCCTGTCCTTATGGAACAACAGGTAAGGAGGTCGACAGCTGAGTGCATGAAGTTCTGAAACTCTTCTAGCTGAAGTAATAGCTACCAGAAAGAGAGTCTTCCATGATAGCAATTTTAAAGAACAGGAGGCTGCAGGTTCGAAAGGGGAAAGAATCAAAGAACTAAGAACTAAATTTAGGTCCCAAGGAGGAGGAGGATTTCTTATAGGAGGTCTGAGTAGAAAAACTCCTTTCAAAAAGGCTTTGCAAAGCTTGTGGGACATTATGGCAGACTCAGAAATACCCACATGAAAATTAGAAATAGCTGCCAGTTGAACTTTAAGAGTAGAAGGAGATGAACCTGCATGGAAGAGTTCAGCTAGAAAATCAAGGACCATTTGGATGGAAGCAGTGAAAGGATCTATGTCCTTTCCTTGAGCCCAATAGGCGAAACGTTTCCACTTACTCAAATAAATCTTTCTAGTGGAAGATTTATAGGAAGCTATCAAAATATCTCGAACAGAGTGAGATATTTGAGGAAGCCTGGCTAAGGTTGGAATTGGAGGAACCAAGCAGTGAGGTTCAGAGAGAGAAGGGAGCGATGAAACTGACCCGACTGATGGATCAAAAGATCTGGAACTAGGTCCAGATGCCAAGGTCGCTCCAACAGAAAATGATGCAGAAAGGGGAACCAAACTTGTCGAGGCCAGTAAGGAGCAATGAGGATCAACGAGGCCTTCTGAGCGATAGCTTTCTGTATCACTTGAGAGATTAGTGGGAAGGAGGGAATGCATACAGAAGTCCCGGGCCAAACTTGGACTAGAGCGTCTCTGCTGGGTTGGCCTGGTAAAGGGAATAGGGTGAAATAATCTCTGCACTTGCTGTTTTGGGGAGTAGCAAAAAGGTCGCAGCAAGGCTGACCCCACTTGAGAAAAATTTCTCTCACAACAGAGTCTTTCAGAGACCACTCGTGAGGCATGAGGATAGCTCTGCTCAACTTGTCCGCGATTTGATTGGACTTCCCGGGGATGTGCATTGCTATCAGAAACCGCTGAGAAGAAATCGCCCATTGCCACAGTCTGAGTGCTTCTCGACACAGGGGGTAGGACCTGGTTCCGCCTTGTTTGTTGATATACCACACTACGGACATATTGTCCGTCTGGATTGCTATCGTTCCCAAGGGAAGAGAGTCTTGAAGGGCTTGCAACGCTAAAAGCACTGCTCTCATCTCTAGAACATTTATGTGCAAGTGGCATTCTTCTGGTTGCCATGTGCCCTGGACAGTTCTGCCCTGATAATGCCCCCCCCCACCCGATCAGGGAGGCGTCCGTTGTCAGTGTAGCAACCGGAGGAGGAGGAACAAAGGGTCTTCCCAAAAAGAGCTGAGGGGAAGACCTCCACCACAGAAGATGATTCCTGCATATTTGCGTGATCATAATGGTGTGGGACATCGGAAGTTGCTGGTATGACCATTGTGTGAAGAGCATCCATTGAAGGATTCTCATGTGGAATCTGGCTAACGGAAGCAAAGGAATGGCAGCCGCCATAATCCCCAATACTTTCAGAACTAACCTGGCTTTGACTCTGTTACTGCTGAAGATGAGCGAGACCAGTTTTTGTATGTCTGTTATTCTCTGATCTGTCAGCCTCGCAGACATGTTGACTGTGTCTAGAATTGCGCCTATGAAGGTAATAACACGACAAGGCGACAAAACAGACTTTTCGCAATTTATTGAAATGCCTAAATTTTGACAAATGCGAAAAGTGTAGTCCCTGGCCAGTAGAAGAAGATGCTTGGTGGGAGCTGTGAGGAGCCAGTCGTCCAAATATGGAAACACCTGGAATCCTTGACGTCTCAGGTGAGAAGCTACCACTGCCATGCATTTGGTAAACACCCGGGGGGCAGTGGTGAGACCAAAGGGCAGGGCCCTGAATTGAAAATGACTGGTTCCCAGCCTGAAGCGGAGGAATCTTCTGGAGCATCTGTTCATTTTTATGTGATAGTACGCATCCTGAAGGTCTATAGAGCACATCCAGTTTCCTTTTCCCAATAGGGGAAGGATGGACTGCAGCGTGACCATCCGAAATCTTGTTTTCTTGACTGACTTGTTCAAGATACTGAGATCCAAAATTGATCTCCAGTCCCCTGTTTTCTTTGGAACTAAAAAGAACCTTGAGTAGATTCCGGATCCTTGCTGGTCTGCTGGAACTGGCTGAATTGCTCTTTTTGCAAGCAGCTTTGAAATTTCCAAAGCTGCAAGATCCCTTTGAGCGGGTGGAACATCTGGAAGGGATTTTTTTGATTGGTTTGGAATGTGAACAAAGGGAAGGGAATAGCCTTCGGAAATGATGGACTGTACCCATTTGTCTTGAGTCAGGGATAGCCAGGCTTCTGGGTACAGTGACAATCTTCCCCCGACTGCCTCCGAAGGTGGGCAGTCGGGCAACACCTCAGGGATGCTGAAAGGGCTTATCAGAAAAAGCTTCTCGATTGCCCTGGTTCTGCGGACCCCCCCTGCCTCTAGGGCGACGTCTACCATTGTTGTTCCCGCCTCTGCCTCTGGCGGGGAACCGACTCTGTGCGTCAGGCGAAGACCCTTGAGATTGTTTGCGGAACCACATTTTCCCACTTTTCTGGCCTTTGGGGTAAGGCCTAGAAGGAGTAGAAAAACGGACTCCGACGGCAGAAAGAGTCTTGCCATCTGTCTCGCACCTAGTCAAGGTTTCTTTCACTTGAGGACCAAAAAGAGATGATCCATCGAAAGGGGAATTAGTGAATGACATTTTAAAGGGGTCCGCAAAGTTGCATAGCCGCATCCAGGCATGCCTACGTAAGGCCACACCTGTCCCTGCGGCTCTGCTCGCTCCATCAGCCGCATAAGAGAGGAGGCGCATGGAGGAGTTGACTATGGAGTTCAGGGTAGCCAGCTGAGTGTTCATCTTGTCTTGAAAACCCGCAGCCATAGGATCCTTCAACATGTCACTCACTTCTTTGATCAAGTCCCTTTGAAGACGAGTAAAATGGCATAGGTAGTTCAGCGAACGCATTGCAAATGTCGCTGACGAGAACATCCGCTTCCCGTACCTGTCCATGGACCTAGATTCCTTGTTAGGTGAATGGACAGGCACTGAAGGATCAGCTAGTTCCTTCTCAGTGGCAGCAGCAACCACCATAGCATCCACAGAAACTCCTTTTGTCAGAAACTGTTTATCTGCTGGTGCTGTAATGAATTTTGAGGGTCTCCTGGGAGTGGGATCCACTGAATCAGGAGCCGTCCATGCCTTTTTTGCTACCACCTTCATGAGGGGGTCAAAGGGGGGAGACACCCAGGAGGTGGAAGGACGAGAGCCAAATGCCTCAAGGTACACAGATTCATCCTCCGAAGGGTTGAGGGCTGGCCAATTTCCCCTCTGCTTAAGGATTTCTAGAATGTCTGCAAATGAGACATCTTCAGAAGGGGAACGGGGGGAACCCTCGGAATCCTCTAAATCTGTGTCAGAGGTGACGGACTCAGGTGAGTCTATGTGTTTCCTCTTACACTTTCTCTTCCGAGGGGGCTCTTCTGCCAAATCAGGAGAGGCCTCGGAAGAGGATGAGATCCCCACAGGGGATTCCTGAGGAGCTGGCTCTCTGCGGTCCGGGATGAGGGAGTGAGTCGACTTGACCTGAGGCACCGAAGAGTGGGGGGTGGACGGAGCCGACTGTGGGGTAGAACCAGGTTCTAACACACTCCGCATGACCTCGAACGCACCCCTGTCAGGCAGAGCCAGAGGTCCCGCTCCGAAAAGCTAAAACCTCCCTCGGCACCGACAGTGATGGCTCCGAGGCCGATGTCGAGCCGAACTCACCAGCCGAAGCCCGAGAGGAGAGCGGGTCGGGCAAGGGTCGATGCCACTCACCCCTCGGAGCCGGCGATGGAAGTCCGGCGCCGAGATTCTTCTAAGGAAGAAATCGGAGCCGCGATGGAGCGGAAGACAATTGTATCGGCCCCGCCGCTTCCAGAGTCTCGGTTCAGCGCCCGGCTCCGAGCTCAACGGAGTCGGAGGAGGAACATATTGAGGGCCAGGGGCAGGCATCGACTGATGAGTCGGGCTCTGAAGCATTTGGGCCAGTGCCTCGGACTTAAGAAGTCGACTCACTACCCTCTGAAGGTCATGGTCCGACAGCCTCGATGACCTAGAGGAGTGAGATCTATGGCTCCGTTCAGACAGCAGAGGAGATGCTGGAGCCGAATGAACGGAGCCAAGGGATGGTGACCTAGACCTCTTCCTAGATGTCGGTTCCGAAGGTCTGGTCGGAGCCGACACGGGAATTTCTAATACCTCGGCTCCAGCCGGAGCCGAGGAAACCACAGAAACTGTAGACTGAGTCATCGGCTCCAGCCGGAGCCGATGTAGACAGAGGTTTAGTAGCCTTAGGTCTCGGCTCAGGAGCTGGAGCCGAGGACCTAGAAGCCTTGGAGGGCTTCCCCGAAGAGACAGTAAGGGAACCCTCAGGCTTGAGTAAACCTCTCAGAATCAGTTTGTTTTTTCTTTCCTGCAGGACCCTGGGGCTGAAGCTGTGGCATACAGCACAGGAGTCCTGCAGGTGCAAAGGCCCCAGGCAGTAGACACAAGAAGTGTGACCGTCTGTCAGAGACATTTTCTGACAGCACGAGTCACACTTCTTGAAGCCTGAGACCTTTGAGTCTTTAGACATTTTAGAAAAGTGTAATCACACACACACAGTCAAACATCGCTGTAGCGGCAAACGAGATTTGAGGTAATTCTCGCCTAGCATTGTGGGATATAAGGGGAGCCTCGAGCCGGTGGAACCAACTCTCGAGCTTTAGAGTGGCCGAGTCGGAGCCGAGGTCGGCTCCGAACCCATCCAGCAAGAATGAAGGCGAGATAGACAACTTAACATCAGATATTCAGCTATAACAGACAAAAAAAAGGAGACTAAAAAACTGTTGCACAGATTAAATGTGCAGTAAAACAGAAGTGCAGAAAACAGTGAAAATAAGCACTTATCTTTTTTCAATATCTCTGGAAGGCAATAGCATAAGGCTTATCTCACTGACAGTTGAACAGCTTTGGGAAACATGTACAAACTGGTTTAAAACACTGGCTATTAAAGGCAGAGGAACATAAACCAATCAAATTATCCAATCAAGCTAACACAGCATTGCACGAATGCTTCCCAGACTGAAAACTTTCTCCCACAAAGAAACAGCTAGGCCTCTCTAGAGAATAGATTTCAGTACAAGCGCCAAAGGTCACAAACAGTAAAAAGAAGTTATGTACCTACCATAATGTTCCATGTTAGTTGTCTTCATCTCACCTTCCTTCTTGCTGGTTGGGATCAGAGCCGATCCTCTGCTCCGACTCGGCCATCTTCTATAGCTCGAGAGCTGTTTACTGGCTTGAGGCTACCCCTTATCCCATGATGCTTAGTGCTAGCTACCCAGATCTCGTTTGTAATAGCTAAGCCCAGACTTAGCTACAGAACCAACCTGCCCAAGAAACAGGTTGAGTGTACCTATCATACTCTCTAAGTCAGTAGAGGAAACAAACCAGAGAACACTCAGCCAGTGAAACCAAAACTCCTCTCAATCCAATAGGACAGGGGGACGGAGGGTGGGACACAAGAAGGAAGGCGAGATGAAGACAACTAACATGGAACGTTATGGTAGGTACATAACTTCTTTATGTTAAGTTGTCTATCTCACCTTCATTTTTGCTGGTTGGTACAGTGTCTCTAGCACCTACAATCCTGGGCGGCTCATTGGAACAGACTCTTCAGAACAGTGGAACCAAAGTCAGCTCTGCTCCTGGAGACCATATCTAGCTTGTAATGAGAAATAAAAGTATGAGGATTTGCCCACGTGGCAGCTGCACAAATAGAATCCATGGGCAACCTAGATTGGAAGGCTACAGAGGTGGCCAAAGCCCTAGTAGAATGACCTTTCAGTTTAATAGGCAACTCTTTGTTTCTCAATTGATAAATGAAGGTAATAATGTGAGACAGCCACTTGGATAAGGTCACTTTGGAAACTGGGAGACCTTGTTTGCCTAAAGCATAGGAAAGGAATAGTTGGTTCAACTTCCTTGTATCCTTGGTCCTATGCAAGTAAAAACGCAATTGTCTATGAACGTCCAATTGGTGTAATTTATATTCTGCCTTGTTGGTGTGGTTAGGGAAAAACACAGGTAGGTCTATAGATTGGTTTAAATTATTTTCTGAGCAGACTTTAGGAAGGAAAGATTGGTCCTCAGAGCAACTCTGTCCTTATGAAAAACCAAGTATGGAGGACGAACACATAGTGCCTGAAGTTCAGAGATGCATCTGGCTGATGTAATAGCTACCAGAAAGAGTGTTTTCCAAGATAGAAATGTAATTGAGCAGGATGCTGCAGGTTCAAAGGGGGGCATAATTAAGGAGATTAGTACCAAATTAAGGTCCCAAGGAGGAGGGGGATCTCTCACTGGAGGTCTAAGGAGAGTAGTCCCTCTTAGAAAGGCTTTACAGAGCTTATGAGACGTAATGTTTGAATTAGAAAACCCAACATGAAAGTAAGAAATTGCCGCCAATTGAACCCTGATTGTAGCAGAAGCAGACCCAGAATGAAAGAGTTGTGCTAGGAACTCCAAAAATTCGTGGACTGGAGCTGAAAAGGGATCTATGTTCCTAGCCTCTGCCCAACAAGAGAAATGTTTCTATTTACTAGCATAAGTTTTTCTAGTCGTGGACTTGTGAGAGGACACAATAATCTCACGCATGGCCGGGGAAATGCTGGGAAGCCTGGCTAGGGTTGGAAGTGGAGCAACCAAGCTGTGAGTTGGAGTGTTTGGAAGGATTGATGCAACCTGCCTGACTGATGAATCACTAGGTCTGGAATTGGATCCAGAATCCAGGGCTGCTTGAGAAGGCAACGATGCAGGAACGGAAACCATATTTGTCGAGGCCAGTAGGGAGCAATGAGGATCATTTTGCAACCCAATGATATAGCTTTCTGTATAAGTTTTGGTGTCAGGGGAAATGGAGGGAAGGCATGAAGAAGTCCCTGAGGCCAATCATGGACTAGAATGTCTCTGGGGGAATGACCTGGAAGCGAAAGAAGGGAGAAGTAGTTGCTGCATTTGCTGTTGAAGGGGGTGGCAAAAAGATTGCAGCAAGGTTGTCCCCATCTGCGGAAGATCAGATCTGCAACTACCTGATTCAGAGACCACTCGTGAGGCATGAGAATAGCTCTGCTGAGCCTGTCCGCTATGACATTGGACCTCCCAGGGATGTGCGTCACAATCAGAAATCGTTGGGAGGAAATCGCCCACTGCCAGACGCTGAGTGCTTCTCAACATAGGGGATAGGACCTGGTTCCTCCCTGCTTGTTGATGTACCACACCACTGACATGTTGTCCGTTTGAACTGTAATGGTCCCAGAAGGGAGAGAGTCCTGAAGAGCTTGCAATGCTAGGAGCACGGCTCTCATTTCTAGGACGCTTATATGCAGATGGTACTCGTGAGGCTGCCAAGTGCCTTGGACTGTCCTGCCCTGATAATGCCCCCCACCCCATCAGGGAGGTGTCTGTGGTCCCTGTGGCAACCGGAGGGGGCTGAATGAAGGGTCTGCCCTGAGACACTAGTGGGGAGACCATCCACCAGGAAAGATGCCTTTTGCATGCTTCTGTAATCATGATCATGTGAGACATGGGCAGCTGTTGGAAAGACCACTGTGTGAACAGTAGCCACTGAAGGATTCTCATGTGAAAGCAGGCCAGAGGGATTAGAAGAATTGCTGCTGCCATGGAACCCAGAGTTTGAAGGACGAACCTGACTTGGATCCTTTTGCTCTGCATTAGAATTTGTACTTGCTGGTGGATTGAAGACACCCTGTCTGGCGGTAGCCTTGCGGACATGTTCCTGGTGTCTAAGTCTGCTCCTATATAGGTGATAAATTGATAGGGCAACAAGGCAGATTTTTTGAAGTTTATTGTGATGCCTAGCTGGGAGCAGATTGTGATTGTGTAGTCCCTGGCTTGTAGAAGTTGATGCCTGGTAGTAGCAGTGAGGAGCCAGTCATCTAGATATGGAAACACCTGGAATCCTTGACGTCTCAGATGAGCCGTGACCACTGCCATACATTTGGTGAACACCCTGGGGACTGTGGTGAGACTAAAGGGCAGAGCTCTGAACTGGTAATGACTGGCTCCCAGCAGGAAGTGAAGGAATATCCTGGAGCGCCTGTCCATTTTGATGTGATAGTACACATCCTGAAGATCTAAGGAGCACATCCAATTGTCCTGACCCAGAAAGGGTAGAATGGACTGTAGCGTGATCATCCAAAACTTTGTTCTTTGAACAGACTTGTTTAGTCTGCTGAGATCCGGAATTGGTCTCCAGTCCCCTGACGTTTTTGGTACCAAAAAGAACCTGGAGGAAGTTCCGGATCCATGTTGGTCTGCTGGGACTTCCTGGATTACTCTTTTTTCTAGCAGTTTTAAAACTTCTATGACTGCTTGGTCCCTCAGATTAGGTGGAACATCTGGAAGGGATTTGCTTGAAGGAAAGGGGGGTTGAGAGAAGGGAATTTTGTAACCTCAGGATATAATTGACCGTACCCATTTGTCTTGCGTTAAATTTTGCCAGGCTTTTGGGTACAGAGAAAGTCTTCCCCCGACTGCCTCCAGAGGCAGGCAGCTGGGCAACCCTTCAGGGATGCTGAAAGGGCTTCTCAGAGAAAGATTCTCTGTTGCCCTGGTTCTGCAGACCCCCTCTGCCATGAGGGCGGCGTCTGTTGTTGTTTCCCCCTCTGCCCCTGGAGGAAAAATCACTACGTGTGTCAGGCGAGATTCCCTGGGATTTTCGGAACCACATTTTACCACTCTTCTGACCCTTGGGGTATGGTCTGGAAGGAGTGGAAAAATGGACTCCCACAGCAGAGAGAGTCTTGCCTTCTTGCTCACACCTAGTCAAAGTGTCTTTCACCTGTGGTTCAAAAAGAAAGGAACCATCAAAGGGGGTGTTGGTGAATGACACTCTAAAGGGTTCCGCAAAATGACACAGCTGCATCCAGGTGTGTCTCCTAAGGGCCACGCCCGTACCTGCGGCTCTACTCGCACCATTGGCTGCATAGGAAATGAGCCTCATGGAGGAGTTGACTACAGAATTAAGGGTCATCAGCTGGGAAGCAACTTTAGCTTGAGCCCCCTTAGCTGATGGATCTTGAAGGGTATCTCCGAGCTCTTTACGGAGATCCCTCTGAAGCCGGGTAAAATGGCATAAGTAGTTCAGTGACCTCATAGAAAAGGTTGCTGAAGCAAACATTCGCTTCCCATATCTGTCCATGGTCCTAGACACCTTGTTAGGAGGATGGACAGATGAAGAAGTTTCCGCTAACTCCTTTTTTGTGGCTACTGCTACCACCATGGCATCCACAAGAACACCTTTGGTAAGGAACTGCTTATCATGGGGTGCAGTGATAAATTTTCCAGGTCTCCTCAGGGTTGGTTCCACTGTATCCGGGGCTGACCAAGCCATTCGAGCCACCACTGACATAAGTGGATCAAAAGGCGGAGAAGCCCAGGCGGTGGAAGGCCGGGAACCGAACGCATCCAGGAAAACAGACTCATCCTCAGTAGGGGCTAGGGGATTCCAGTTCCACCTCTGCTTAAGCATTTCTAGGATGTCTGAGAAGGAAACATCTTCAGAGGGGGATCTTGGGGACCCTTCCAAATCATCTAAGTCTGTATCAGAAGTGACAGACTCAGGGGAGTCAATGTGCTTCCTCTTGCACGTCTTCTTACGAGGGCGCTCCTCTGAATGATCAGGGGAGTCCTCGGAAGAAGAGGAAACACCCAATGGGGTGCCCTGGAGCTCTAGTTCCCCACGCTTGGGGTCTGGAGTAGGAGCAGAGGTTGGCAAGGGCACTACGGGGGACAGAGCTGATGGGGCCGATAGTGGAGCTGACTCAGTGGCCAGAACACTCCTCATGACATCGAAGGCATCCCTGCCACAATGCACAGAAGGCTCCGGTTCCGAGGAAATCAGAATCCCTCTCCGCACCAAGGGAGATGGCTCCGAGGCTGATGTAGGAGCCGAGCTCACCCACGCCAAAGCTCCGAGAGGAAGAATGGGGTTGGACAAGGGTCCGATGACACTTGCCCCCTCGGAGCCGACTAGGGAGCCCCGGCGCCCAGATCCCTTGACAGACGGCACCATCGAGGGAATCGGAGTCGACGACGGAACTGAAGGAGAAAGAGTTATCGGAGCCGATGGTTCCACTACTCGAACCCCAACGAACTCCGGCTCCAAGCTCAATGGAGTCGGAGGAGGAACATCGATAAAAGTGGACGGAGCTGACACCTGTTGAGGAGGGCTGGACAACATCTTGGCAAGTGCCTGTGACTTTAGCAACCTACTGACCACTCTCTCCATGTCATGATCCGAGAGCCTAGAGGACCGAGAGGAGTGAGACGATCTGTGACTGCACTTGCTCTGAAGCAGGGGAGACCAAGGAGCCAAATGAATTGATTCCAGAGAAGGGGACCTCAGCCTCTTGTGGCTCCGCGATGGCTCCAAAGTTTCTGATGGAGCCGACGGGGAGATAGTCTTATCGGTGCTGGCCGGAACCGAAGTAGTAGGTAGAGTCTGAACCAAAGACAGCTCCGAGCTTGCAGCCGATGATTTGGTAGCTTTAGGGGATTTCACAGGCTGAGTTTTGGCCGGTGAATCCTAGGGCTTTAAGAGACCCCTAAGAATAAACTTATTCTTACGCTCCTCCAGAACTCTTGGACTAAATGCATGGCAGATAGAACAAGAGTCCTGCAGGGGCACAGCGCCTAAACAATAGATGCAAGACGTGTGCCCATCTGTTAGAGACATTTTCTGACAGCATGAGTCACACTTCTTGAACCCAGACACCTTGGATTCTTTAGACATCCTGTACCTAAAACACAACAACAACAACTAACAATCAAAGTACAGTCTACAGACAAAAAAATCAGTACACTACAGACTAAGCTAAAGTTTTTTTTTTTTTTTTTTAAATAGGAAGCCTCTAACTCAAACGGCTACCTAAAAGGAAGAAAGAAAGAAGGAAAGCCTCTAACTTAAACGGCTAACCTGACTAGAAAAAGGGAGAAGGGGGGAGAACTCTCTAAATTAAACGGGTTCTAAAGGGGAAAGAAACTACTACTATACACTTAACTAATACCACAAGTATAAGACTAAAAGTTAACTATAATTCTCTATGAAAAAACTATTTTCAGAAGAAAAAAGTTCTATAATAAACTTAATACAAGCCTGGGCCAGAAAAACAACACCTCGCAGCTGAAGCGGCAAATTAGATCTGGGTAGCTAGTGCTAGGCATCATGGGATAAGGGGTAGCCTCGAGCCAGTAAACAGCTCTCGAGCTATAGTAGATGGCCGAGTATCCTCTGCTCCGATCCCAACCAGCAAGAATGATGGTGAGATAGACAACTTAACATCAGATATTCAGCTCTAACAGACAACAAAAGGAGGACTAACAACAGTTGTGCAGATTAAATATGCAGTAAAACAGATATACAGAAAACTGTTGAAAATAAGCACATATCTTTTTGCTATATCACAGGAGAGCAAGGGCAGAATGCCAATCACACTGCAGCTTTGACCAGCTTTGGGTGAACAAGTACAAACTTGTTTAAAATACTAGCTATTAAAGGGAGAGAAACAGAAACCAGTCAAATTATCCAATCAAAATAACAGAGCATTGCAGGAATGCTTCTAGCTAGATCAAACCAGACTGAAAACTTTATCCTACAAAGAAACAGCTAGGCCTTTCTAGACAAATGATTTCACTACAAGCTCCAAAGGTCACAAACAGTAGCAGATATTCAGCTATAGCAGACAACAAGGAGACTAAAACTGCTGCACAGATGAAATATGAAGTAAAACAGAAGTGCAGGAAACTGTTGAAATAAGCACTTATCTTTTTCCAATATCACTGGACAGCAATGGCAGAAGGCATATCTCACTGCAGCTTTGAACAGCTTTGGGCAAACAAGTACAAACTGATTTAAAATGCTAGCTGTTAAAGGCAGAAAACAGAAACCAGTCAAATTATCCAATCAGAATAGCACAGTGTTGTAAGAATGCTTCTAGCTAGCTCTAACCAGACTGAAAACTTTCTCCCACAAAGAAATAGCTAGGGCTCTGTAGCGAAAAGATTTCACTACAAGCTCCAATGGTCACAAAGAATAACACGTATTAAGCTCTAACAGACACCAAAAAGGAGACTAAATACAGTTGCACAGATTAAATATGCAGTAAAACAGAAGTGCAGAAAACAGTTGAAAATAAACAATTATCTTTTTCCAATATCACAGGAGAGCAGGGGCAGAAGACTTATCTCACTGCAGTTTTAAATAGCTTAGGCAAAGAAGAACAAACTGGTTTAAAACACTGGGTGTTAAAGACAGAGAAGCAGAAGCGAGATAAATTATCAAATCAAAATAACACAGCGTTGCAGGAATGCATTTAGCTATATCAAACCAAACTAAAAACTTTCACCCACAAAGAAACAGCTAGGCTTCTCTAGACAAAATATTTCACTAAAAGTTCCAAAGATCACAAACAGTACCATATATTCAGGTCTAATAGACAAGAAAATGGAGACTAAAAACAGTTGCACAGATTAAATATGCAGTAAAAAAGAATTTCAGAAATCAGTTGAAAATAAGCACTTACCTTTTTCCAATATCACAGGAGAGCAATGGCAGAAGGCCTATCTCACTGCAGCTTTGAACAAACAAGTGCAAATTGGTTTAAAACACTGGCTATTAAAGGCAGAGAAGCAGAAACCAGTCAAATTATCCAATCAAAGTAACACAGCATTGCAGCAATGTTTCTAGCTACAACAAACCAGATAGAAACCTTTTTCCCACAAAGAAACAAGTAGGCCTCTCTAGACAAAAGATTTCACTACAGGCTCCAAAGGTCACAAACAGTAAGTGATATTCAGCTCTACCAGACACCAAAAAGGAGACTAAAAAACAGTTGCACAGAATATGCAGTAAAACAGAAGTGCAGAACACAGTTGAAAATAAGCACTTATGTTTCCAATATCACATGAGAGCAATGGCCGAAGGCTTATCTCACTGCAGCTTTGACCAGATTTGGGCAAACAAGTACAAACTGGTTTAAAATTAGAAGTTATGTACTCACCATAACGTTCCATCTGAGTAGGTGACTTCATTTGGATGCAACCTGTGGGTATCGGATCCGACCTCGGATCCGAGCCGGCATTTCAAAAGCTTAGGCTCCGAGCTCCTAGCTCCTCCCTCTACCCATAACCCCTTGCCAATCCCTGACTGACCTCAGATTGAGTTTGCCTATATAATACTGACAACAGTACCTGAACAAAGCAAAAAAATACTCCCTGTATAAAGGTCAGGGGGATGGAGGGGGGGACGGTTGCATCCAAATGAAGTCACCTACTCAGATGGAACGTTATGGTGAGTACATAACTTCTAAATCTGAAGTAGGCAGACTTCATTTGTCTGCAACCTGTGGGACAGAGTCCCCAGCTACCTGAATCTTGGACGGCCGTCATGGAAGGATGTTTCAGAGCACCGCTGAGCCAAAGGATGCTCTTCCTCTGGAAACAACATCCACCTTATAATGAGAAATAAAGGTATGAGGTGAGGCCCAAGTGGCTGCCGCGCAGATATCATCCAATGACACACGGGACTTAAAGGTGGCTGACGTGGAGACTGCCCTAGTAGAATGAGCCGTAACCCTCTGAGGAGCAGGTCTACCTGAAGTGTCATAAGCCTGCAGAATACAATTAGCAATCCACCTCGATAGTGTGACTTTAGAAACTGCTTTACCCAAAGCAAATTTAGCAAAGGAGACGAACAGCTGATCTGATTGCCTGTGACCAGCTGTTCTGTGAATATAAAATCGTAATTGTCTATGAACATCCAAGGAATGCAGTTTGTATTCTCCTTTGTTTGAGTACTTGGGAAAAAACACAGGTAAGTTGATTGACTGGTTGATATTAGATTCTGAAGAGACCTTTGGAAGAAAAGATGGATTGGTCCTGAGGCACACCCTATTTGGAAAGAAGGAAAGGTAAGGCGGCTTGACGCATAGAGCCTGAAGTTCAGACACTCTTCTGGCTGAAGTGATAGCTACTAAGAAGGCAGTCTTCCAGGAAAGGTACTTCA
Organism: Protopterus annectens; assembly: GCF_019279795.1. Taxonomy (NCBI): domain Eukaryota; kingdom Metazoa; phylum Chordata; order Ceratodontiformes; family Protopteridae; genus Protopterus; species Protopterus annectens. Next base: position 179,825,211 of record NC_056733.1, read on the forward strand.
GGTCTGTAGACGCTGCAGGCTCGAAGGGAGGAGCAGTAAGGGCTTGCAGAACTAAAGATAGGTCCCAAGGTGGTACAATGTCTTTGACTGGAGGCCTCAACAAAAAAATTCCTTTAAGGAAGGTTTTGCACAATTTCGCCGTCATGAGGGGAGCTGTCTCATGACCAATGTGATAATGAGAGATGGCTGCCAATTGTACCTTAATCGTGGAAGAACTTGCCCCTTGATGAAAGAGGTCTGTTAAAAAATCCAGCACTGCCGACATAGGTGCTGAAAAAGGATCCAAACTTTTCTGGACCGCCCAAATAGAGAATCTCTTCCATTTACTCCGATAAACCTGCCTAGTGGAAGGTTTATGAGCTGCCACTAGAATGGCCTTGACCGGTGACGAGATACCGGGAGTCCTAATCAAGGATGGAACTGGAGCAGCCAAGCTGTCAATTTCAGGGTGCGTAGATTGGGGACCGAAATTCCCAGAGGATGGGAGATGAGATCCGGAATCGGATCCAGAATCCATGGTGGATTCACTTTGTGAGACCATACAAAGGGGAACCAGGGTTGACGAGGCCAGAACGAGGCAATGAGAATCATTCTGCTCCCCAAACTGTTGGCTTTCTGCAGAAGCCTCTGCATTAGAGGTAGTGGAGGGTAGGCATAAAGGAGACCGGGAGGCCAAGCATGCACCAGCGCATCTCTCGGGAATTCCCCTGGTGGGGGAAGCAGAGCGAAGAAATTGTCACATTTGGCGTTTGAGTGAGAGGCAAAAAGATCGCAACAGGGTTGCCCCCAAACGGCAAAAATCTTCTTCACTACCTGAGGATTGAGAGACCACTCGTGAGGGAAAAGAATGGTGCGACTGAGTTTGTCCGCAAGGATGTTGGATTTTCCCAGAATGTGCGTTGCTACAAGAAAGCATTTGGTGGAAATTGCCCATTCCCAGACTCTCATGGCCTCTCGACAAAGGGGATAGGACCTGGTTCCTCCCTGTTTGTTGATGTACCAGACTACCGACATGTTGTCTGTCTGAATCGCAATAGTCCCTGATGGAAGAACGTGGTGAAGTGCTTGCAACGCTAGGAGCACCGCCCTCATTTCCAGGACGTTTATATGCAACGAAGTCTCTGTGGAGTTCCACGTGCCTTGGACAATCTTCCCCGCAGAATGCCCCCCCCACCCGAGGCAAGAAGCGTCCGTGGTCACTGTGGCTCGGGGAAATGCTGCACAAAAAGGTCTCCCTGTCAGAGGCTCCGGAGATCGAAGCCACCAAAGAAGGGAATCCTTGCATGCTTTGCTGACCGCTATCGGAGTGTTGAGAGAGGAACAGAGAGGGGACCACTGAACTTGAAGGGTCCATTGAAGAACCCTCATGCGTAAGCGCGCATGAATAAGAAGCGGGATAGCTGCCACCATCGAACCTAGGGCCCTCAGGACCGAAGCTGCTGTCGGAAATGGTTGCAGGACCGCTGCGACATGACACTTCAGGTTGGAAATTCTGTCTGGGGTGAGGAAGGCTCGCATTGACCTGGTGTTTAGTCTTCCTCCTATGAAATCTATAACTTGTGTGGGGTGCAGTAAAGATTTCTCCCAGTTGACAGTGATGCCCAGCCTTGGGGCTATACGAAGGAAGTAGTCCCAGGTTGAGCACAGAAGATGCCTTGATGATGCCGTTAGGAGCCAGTCGTCCAGGTACGGAAAGACCTGTAATCCCTGGAGCCTCAGGTGGGCCGCTACAACAGCTAGAACCTTGGTGAACACCCTGGGGGCTGAGGTGAGACCAAAGGGAAGGACCCTGAACTGATAATGACTGGCTCCCAGCCGGAAGCGAAGAAACCTCCTGGACCGTCTGTCCATGCGAATGTGGTAGTACGCGTCCTTGAGGTCGATGGAGCACATCCAGTCGTTCTCCCTCAAGAGGGGGAGTATAGATTGAAGGGTGACCATCCGGAACTTTTGCTTGGTTACTGACAGGTTCAGCAGGGAAAGATCTAAGATCGGTCTTAAGTCCCCCGTTTTCTTTGGCACTAAAAAGAACCTGGAGTAAAACCCTGACCCGGTTTGATCTGGGGGGACGCACTGGACAGCTCTTTTTTCTAGCAGCTGTCCGATTTCGATAGCTGCTGCCTCCCTTTGGTCGGGTGGAACATCTGGGAGGCTGCGAGATCTGGGAACTTTGTATAGGGGAATTGTATAACCTCTGGATATCACGCGAAGCACCCAACGGTCTGTTGTGATGGACTCCCAAGAAGTTAGGTGCCTTGAAAAACGCCCCCCGACTGCCTCCAGAGACGGACAGCCGGGCAACCCTTCAGGGCTGCTGCGTGGGTCTATCAGAGAAAGGTTCTCTGGACCCAAAGTTTCTAGGAGCCCCCCTGCCTCTAGGACGGTGACCTCCCTGTCCTCCTCTGCCACGGGAGGACTGGTTATCCGGAGCAGGTTGGGACTGCTGCAACTTCCGGAACCACATCTTCTTCTGTCCCTTTTGGTTCTTCGAGAAGGACCTCTGGGGAGCTGAGAAGCGGACTCCGACGGCAGACAGCGTCTTCCCGTCCTTCTCGCTCTGGACTAATGTTTCGCGAACAGTTTTGCCAAACAAGGCAGAACCATCGAAGGGGGCATTCGCAAAAGTCGCCTTGAAGGGCTCTGTGAAATCACAGTGGCGGAGCCAGGCCTGCCGCCTCATGACTAGGCCTGCTCCGCTGGCTCTAGCGGCTCCCTCGGTAGCGTGAGAAAGCAGCCGCATAGATGTGTTAGAAACTGCTCTAAGAGTGGCCATTCGGGTGGAGTATACCTGCTTATCCTCACCCGACATGGACTCTGGGGGAGATGCAGCGTATTCTTTAATCAGATCCCGCTGCATCCTGATGACGTGTGCCATGTAGTTCAGCGCTCTCAAAGAGAAGGTTGCTGAACTGAAAACTTGCTTCCCAATGCGATCCATCGAGCGGGACTCCTTGCCCGGAGGATGCATAGAGGGACTCTCCTGGGCCAATTCCCTCTTAGTGGCTGCAGCCATCATCATGGCATCTACTGGGGGGCCTTTGCTCCAGTGAGTGCGGTCCGCCGGAGGGGAAAGGATACGGTCAGGACGCTTGGGTACAGGCTCAACGGTGTCCGGATCCTTCCATGCTCTGATGGATATAAGGTCCACCAGAGGATCGGCAGGAGGGGGCACCCAAGAGGTAGATGGGCCCGCCTCGAATGCCTCCAAGAACACAGACTCGTCTGAGGAGGCCTTGGGGGCAGACCACCCCCCCCCGATCCTCAACATTTCCATAATGTCTCCAAATGAGACGTCCTCAGGGGGTGACCTTGGGGAGCCTTCCCCTTCATTCAGGTCTGTGTCTTCGGTAACGGACTCGGGGGAGTCCATGTGCCTCCTTTTGCACTTATGCTTCCGAGGTACTTCTTCGGGGGGGCTGTCCGAGGAGTACTCTTCCTCAGCTGGATGTTCCAAGGGAACTACTTGGGACATCGAGGCAGGCTGTCCCTGGGACCGGCTGGTGGGAGCCTGGCCCAACTGCAAGGGAGTGCGGGATGGAGCCGTGGCAGGGACCGGGGGTCCGGAAGTCCTCAACAGTGCCCTTTCCACTACGTCGAAGGCCGAGGGGGAGCCAGCTTCTCTAAACCCCAAGAGCCAACCCCCACTCGGATCCGACGCACGGATCGGAGCCGGAGCCGAGACCGTCGGATCCGAGAGACCGGTGTGCTCCGACCTAGATGGAGCCGAAGACACACCAGCTCCCTCGGATCCGAGGCTCGGTCCTCGGCTCCGAGAGGTCGGGTCCGAAGCACTCAAGGGATGGGACGGATCCGAGGTGCGCCGACCTATCGGATCCGACCCACCCCCGGATCCAACTCTGCCCGGCGCCGACAGCTCCGAACCCATGGTGTGGGTCGGAGAAGGAGCCAAAGGGGCGAAAAAAGGGGTCGAAGCCCCTCCCGGATGGGGGGGGCTAGGAGCACTCCCATTTGCATTTGGGCCTGGATGAATTTCCTCATCATCCGGTCCATGTCTGCTTCACTCATGGAGAAGGTGGATCTAGTCGAGGCCACCAAAGCGGATCTAGAGAGCTGAAGGGCTAGCCTCCTCCTCCTCGGGCCCAGGAGAGAACCGAGGGGAGTGGAGCCGAGGAGGAGGGAAGCTAGAAGGCACAGGAGAGGCCCGCTTGGATGGAGGAGCCGAACTAGAAGTTTCAGCTCTCCGTTTGTGGTGCCTCTCCCTGTGCCTCTCCTTCTTTTCTCGCTCCCTAGAAGACTCTCTCTCCTCCGGCATCTTAGAGGGAGGTTGAGTCCCAGCCGGTGGAGGAGAGCCCACAGCAACTGTTTGCTGTGTAGAAGGGGCAGAAGCCGAAGCGGTATCTGGAGGGAGAAGTCCCGCCAGAACCAGCTTCGACCTCCGCTCCCTCAAAGCTCGGGGGTTGAACCCTGCACAAATGGTACAACCAGATGACAGGTGTTCAACCCCCAAGCATTCTTACCGAGTGTGGCCATCCGCTGGGGACAGCTTATGGCCACACTCGGTACATTTAGAGAATACTGCCTTATGGGCTTCAGACATGTTAAGCCCTAACAGGCCTAAAAACACACACACACACACACACACACACACACACAAACTACGCAAAACCCGAGAAAAAATTAAAAAATAGAGAGAGGAAAGCCTAACACAAACACTTCTAACTAATTAAATTAAAAAAGTTAAAGTTTTTCAAAATTTTCCTGTCAGAAAACTTATCTGCACTAGGAGCTCAAGGAATCCGTCGCAACTTGAAAGCGGCAAACGGAATCTGAGGTCAGTCAGGGATTGGCAAGGGGTTATGGGTAGAGGGAGGAGCTAGGAGCTCGGAGCCTAAGCTTTTGAAATGCCGGCTCGGATCCGAGGTCGGATCCGATACCCACAGGTTGCAGACAAATGAAGTCTGCCTACTTCAGATCACTGGTTATTAAAGGCAGAGAAAGAGAAACCAGGCAAATTATTCAATCAAAATAACACAGCATTGCAGGAATGCTTGTAGCCTGATCAAACCAGACTGAAAACTTTCTCCCACAAAGAAACAGCTAGGCCTCTCTAGACAAAAGATTTCATTACAAGCTCCAAAGGTCACAAACAGTAACAGATATTCAGCTCTAACAGACAAAATGGAGACTAAAACAGTTGTACAGATTAAATATGCACTAAAACAGAAGTGCAGAAAAGAGTTGAAAATAAGCTCTTATCTTTATCCAATGTAGCTCCCACTGTATTTCACTGTATGGTCATCAGACTGCAGTTTTCCGATACACCACAAGGTGGAGCTCCTTTTCATTTTATATAAAAGAGAGAAACAAAAGTGAAAGAGATCAGACTGAAACCCAGGGTGAAGGAATATGGGGCCTTGCATTAAAACCAGATGAGTCTAGTGTCTGGGAGAGGGAAGTGAGGTTGCAGATCATGTTTTTCCCTCCTTGGAAAACCTGATCAATGGTGATCTGTGGAATCAGGAGAGAAGTCCGGAACCAGTAGTCCCATGCTCGCATCTGATCAGCAAGGACAGGAATGCTATTGGGACTATTATAAAGAAGCCATTTTCGATTACCAGACAGCTATTGAGTGATCTCTACACTTCTCATCAGTGGAACTGCGGTGCCTTACATCCAACAGAGTGGTGAGAGGTTTCGTCTGCCAGTTTTTACTTTCAGAAGATTATGCTATAGCTTCGACTGGGACTGTGGGCCTAGGCTTTTCCCTTTTTCCTTTTCTGAACTGGAACTGTTTAGCTTTATCTCAAAATAGTACTGGCTGTCATTTTGTGGATCTCATGTTACTCACCCCATCAGTGTGGATTTTCCCTTAAACGCTTTGTGGATTACAAATACCCAGTTTCATATGAGCTTCAACTTCGGGCCCCATCATGCCGGCATTAAGACTGTAAGTTGTCACTGGCCAGTGAACAGGGTATAACAGTGTTTTCATAGTTTGGTCTGATTAGAACTGACCAAGGTTATAGCTGCTGTTATTATTGTTGCATTATAGAATCTTTACTGATTAATGACATTGCATTTTTGCTCACATTTGAATGACAAGACCTCTCTTACTGAGTTCTGGGAGGTATGATTTCACTGTATGTATACCTCATATTGCCTTATTATTGCTAAACTTTGTGCTACTGCAATAACTTGTTTGCTACTGTGCTGTTACCTGTTAAGACTAGAGTACCATCTAGAATAAAATCTGTTATTAGCTGCATCCTTGGTGTGTTGGGTGTAAATAGGGGTGTCACCAGAGTCAGGTAGGAAGAAACCCATACACTTTTCAGCTATACCTGCGGGTGTGCTAAATTTGTAGGTTCCTCTGGGATTGCCTGTAGTGCCTATAACTCCGACCTATTCCCCTGAACGTGTATAAAGCACCACCAGCAGCAAGATGAACCAAGAATTTGCCGCTAAGTGGTGCAAACAGCACAATGCTCAGTCAGAGCACTGCTTAGTTCTAGTGTTGCCAGGTGTCACATGGACTGACATGCAAATAAATCAAATCACAGAATCCTTACCAGTTGTAGGCCATAGATTTTATTTTAGACAGCACAATGGACACTATAGAACAGAACACATTGGCCCTATTAGAATGAAAAAATCCTCTAGTATATGAGCATATACCTTCGAGTGTATCAGTTTCAGGTGAGAATGCAGTCTGTGTGGTAATCCCTGAGAAGTGCACTACCCCAGCAACAGAATAAATACCTGTGGAAGCTATCCAAACAGGTCAGACCCTTACACCAGAAACTGAAGTTTCACTGCCCACAAATACTATAGGGCCTGAAGTTTTGAATACTTTGGGAAGTTTTGTAGAAAAATGCTTAAGACCTACACTGCCATTCACTGGGATTGGGTACCGCAAATTACATTTCTTCTCTGGCAAACGACCCACACCTCAGGAAGAAGAAGATTTTGAATCTTGTTTGGATCAGGCCAGCCCTAGAGGAGTGGGATATCCCAGAAACTCAGAAGCAGCAGCAGATAGCTGAAAGATTAAAGGGATTAGCTGCTGATACCATACACAATCTAAGGATGAATGAGCAAGATTGCAGAGCCAAGGACTATTTAGGAGTACTGCAGGATGTGTTTGGAAGAACAGAGAGAGCTGCTGACCTATTGTATCAGTTTGAACATACATACCAAGAAGTTGGCGAGAAACTATCTGACTACATTAAGCGATTTGATAAAATGCTCCAACAGATCATCCTAAAGAAGGGGATGGATCCGAAATAGCTGACCAAGTACGAATCGGTCAAATTTTACAAGGAGCTCAAGCTATGGATCCCATTATGTGGAAACTGAGGGTGAGAGATAGGAAAGATACTCTAACCTATTCTCAGTTGGTTAAAGAGGTGAGGGAAGAGGAAGCCCTGTTGGAAGCCAAATCTCAGTGTTCAACATCAACTAAAGCAGTGGGGGAACACAAGCAGGAGCCTGCAGCAGTGCTTACTACTCAAATGGGAGTCATGGTCCAGAGTGTCCACAATATAGAGGTGTCACAGTTGCAGGCGCAGGTGTCTTCCCTAACTGACATCATAGCTCAAGTTACCAAGATGGTTGCAGAATTACAGAAAGCAGTGGTAACTTTAGCTGAAGGGAGGAATACATCTGCTAGAACCTCCACGAAGGGACTCAGGGAAGAAACAAACAAGCTGATGTTCAGAGTTCCTACTGGATTTCATTTTCACTGTGGAGATGCAGGGCATATCAAGAGACAGTGTCCACTCACTGTACACACTTCTAGCTCATCTGAGGTGAACAACCAAATTGGAAAGCCATCTCAGCAAAAGTCTCAGCATCCGAAACCACAAAGGATTACTAAGAAAGAGTTCCATCTTTTAAAATGGCATAGCCAACTGACTGTACCTCAACAACATGCTGACTGGTGTACGGCTGAACAACACCGGAAACAGAAAGTACCCGATGGCCTAGTGGGACCATCCCCTATCATGGCAGTGAAGATACAGTGTGTGTACAGTAAAGCATTGTTGGATACTGATGTACAAATCACCATTCTGTTCAGAGACTTCTACGAGAAATACTTAAAAGTATTTGCCACTTGTAAAGTTAGAAGATTGGAGATCTGGGGGCTAAGTGACACAAAGTTCCCCTTTGATGGTTATGTCTCACTCAAGTTAGAATTTTCCACCTCAGTTATTGGGTCAACAGAAGTTTTTGAAACTCTCACTGTTTCCCCTATTTTAGTGGGGACAAATACTGACCTTGTCAGAAAAATGCTGATGCCTCAGTTGACCCAGGAACACCCAATATTACATCCACTCTTGAGACCAGCTTTTTGTGCCCTTCAGAAGGAGAAGGATAGTAAGAAAAATGAAATTGGTCATGCATGGACCCCTCCTGGGAAAAAACATATAATTCATCCTGGTCAGGTCACCTGCTTGAGGGCCAAAGTGAGGATGTGTGGACAAACAGCTTCCTCTCATCTCATGAAGGAAATGGATACAGAAATAGACTTGCCACCAGGGCTGGAATTAGTCCCGAAGTTTGGTCTGCTGACAAGCTGGCTGAAGCATCCTTATGATACTTTGCCTGAGGGGTTGAAGAATAAAGGAAGTACCCCAATTGTCCTGTGTTCACAAGTACATTTGGGACATTTTTATGCTGCCACTCCCTTACCTGCTTCTGTTTTGACAAGAAACAAGAGCAGTGTCAACGAGCTGAAGCTGGAAGATATTGATCTAGGAGGTGGTCTTCTGTCCCCTGAGTGGGTAACCAGAACTAAAGAACTGATGATGAAGAATAAAAAATTGTTTTTCTAAAAGTGAGCTGGATGTGGGTTGTGTGAAAAGTGCAAAACACCAAATAAGATTAAAAGAAGACTGGCCTTTCAGAGAATGTTCCAGAAGGGTAGCCCCAGGAGATCTGGAGGACTTGAGAAAACATCTGGAAGATCTTAAAGCCACAGGGATAATTCAAGAGTCAAGAAGTCCATATGCCTCTCCCATTGTCATTGTCAGGAAGAAGAATGGGTCAATTTGCATGTGTGTTGACTATCGTACTCTGAATCAGCGAACCATTCTGGAACAGTACACAACACCCCAGATTGAAGATGTTCTAAATTGCCTGGTGGGCCGTAAGTGGTTCAGTGTGCTAGACTTAAGGAGTGGATACTATCAAATCCCTATGCACTCAAAAGATAAAGAAAATACTTCCTTCATCACTCCTTTGGGATTTTTCGAGTTTGATTTGCCTACCTCAAGGTTTATCAAATGCACCGGCACCTTTCCAGAGAATCATGGAAAGAACAGTTGGAGACATGCATCTCCTGGAAGTCTTATTCTACCTTGATGACATCATTGTCTTTGGGAAGACCCTAGAGGAGCATGAACAAAGACTGACAAAAGTATTGGACAGAACTGAGAAGGAAGGAAGGGATGAAGTTGTCGCTGGACAAATGCAAATTTTTCCAACCTTCAGTGACCTATGTGGGATATGTAGTGTCTGCAAATGGAATATTCACAGGCCCCAGCAAAGTTGAAGCTGTGGCATCTTGGCCCAGACCCAGAACCATCACAGAGCTGCGATCTTTCCTTGGGTTCTGCAGTTACTATAGAAGGTTTGTGGAAGGATTTTCTAAGATAGCAAGACCACTCAATCAATTGCTCCAAAATGATGATGAAACATATGAAGATATCCTTCTGAAGAAGCCAAAGGGACCATGCGGCTCTAAAGAATTCATTGAGAGTTGCTGGACTCCTGAGTGTGAAGAGCCATTTAAACAGCTTAAATATTGTCTCGCACATGCCCCAGTGCTGGCATATGCTGACTCAACAAAGCCATACACATTACATGTGGATGCTAGCAGAGATGGTTTAGGAGTCCTTTACCAGGAGCATGACAAGAAAATGAGACCTGTGGCTTTTATCAGTCGAAGTATATCTCCAACAGAAAGGAATTATCCTGCACACAAGTTGGAATTCCTTGCTTTAAAGTGGGCAGTAGTAGACAAGCTGCATGACTACCTCTATGGGGCTGAATTCAAAGTTCAGACTGACAACAATCCTCTGACATACATCCAGACTACTGCACAGCTAGATGCTACTGGCCACAGATGGATGGCAGCTTTATCCAACTACAACTTCAGTTTAAAATATTACCCAGGACACAAAAATGGAGATGCTGATGGTCTGTCCAGAAGATCTCATGGGGATTTATACCCCAATGATGAATGGGTGGAAATTCCAGCACCAGGAGTGAGAGCTATGTGCCAGATTGCAACCTTCTACCAACAAACTGAATGTTGGGCTCAGATGTTGGGGCTGTCTGTGAAAAGCATACCCCAAGCTTACTGTAATCTGGTCACTTTACAGGCTTCATCGCTACCAGCTTTGAGTAACAGTGCCCTCAGGAAAGATCAAAGAGAAGACCCCTTAAGTCAGCTGGTGGTAGCTGCTTTAAAGAAGAAACAAGCTGATATGCTTCACACAGATATTCATCCACTGGCAAGACTTTTGTCTAAAGAATGGGACAGACTCCAGATACAAAATGGACTAGTGTATTGGAGATCTCCTAGTGCACTTGGCAATGAAAAATGGCAATTGTTGCTTCCTCAAATGTATTGAGAAGTAGTACTTCAGTCATTGCATGATGAACATGGTCATCTTGGCTATGACAGAACTCTAGGACTTGTATGAGACAGATTCGACTGGCCATGCATGAAACAAGATGTTGAAGATTACTGTTGTACATGTCTTTGCTGCATTCAGAGAAAGACTCTGCCCACCAGAGCTGCTTCATTGGGTCAAATGGAGAGTAGTGGGCCCATGGAACTGGTCTGTATAGATTTCCTTTGCATTGAACCGGACAAAGGTGGGATCAGTAATGTGCTGGTGGTGACAGACCACTATACCAGATACGCTCAAGCATTTCCAACTCGTGATCAGAATGCTATTACAGTGGCAAAACTACTTGTTGAGAAATCCTTTGTACACTACGGCCTGCCAGAAAGGATACACTCTGATCAAGGGCGTGACTTTGACAGCAAGCTTGTCCGTGAACTACTCACTCTTTTGGGAATTCAGAAAAGTCGCACCACTCATTATCATCCTCAAGGGGATCCTCAGCCTGAGCATTTCAACAGAACTTTACTAGACATGTTGGGAACACTATCTGCTGAGAAGAAGAGTCAATGGAGTAGGCATGTAGCCACAGTGATGCATGCATACAACAGTACTAAAAATGATGCTACAGGATTCTAGCCTTATTTCATAATGTTTGGAAGAGAAGCTCGTCTTCCTGTTGATTTAACCTTTGGGGTCACAGCTGATGATACAAAAGTGCGATGTCATGGCAGTTATGTGGAGAGACTCAAGAAGCACCTCAGATAGGCCTATGAGTTAGCTGAACAATCAACAGGACAAAGACATCAGCAAAACAAGGCTCACTATGACAAGAAAGTGAAGATACATGCTTTGGAACCAGGGGACAGAGTTCTCTTGAGAAACTTGGGCCTGCAAAGAAAGCACAAGCTAGTTGACCATTGAGGATCTGAGATCTACATAATTTGTTCTCAGCTACCTAACATCCCTGTCTACCAAGTCTGCCCTGAGGGGAAAGAAGGACTCATCAAAACCTGGCACCACAACAACTTAATGCCTTTGGTAGAATCAGTGAAACTCATGAATCTGGAACCCAAAATGAAAACCTAACTCAAGGCGATCCAGAAGACTAAGGCGGAGAGGAGATATCCTCCCAAATATTCAAGAACCTATGATTCCTCCTGCTGAAAGAGAGGAGGACAGTGATGATGTCTGAGGTTTCAGTGGACTTTTCTATAATGATGTTCGAGACCACATAGACAGCAATCTCAATGTAAATGCACCGGAATTTGTCCCTTGTCACTTTGAACAGTCCAGCACCAACAATAGACTGAGTGATGCTTCTGAGCCTCTTGCAGAACCAGATGCTGATGGAGGTCCTGCTATGAAAAGTGTGGATAATGGTGCTGAGAACAGTTGTACAGTTATGGAGAAAGAAAGTGAAGTTATACGAGAGGAAATCTTAGAAGTAGACAATATGCCTACTGAGGAACTGGACAGTGAGTGTGATGTGAGTGACCAACCCTCAGAGCAAAGTTCCCCAGTTATCTCTTTTGAACCAAAGCCTCAGAGACTGATTCGGCCCCCAAGAGATGCTTACATATGACAGTTTGGGACATAGTACACAGGAGTCTGTGACCACTGCTCATTGGAGAGTCTATGAACATGATCCCTATGCCTCCTGCTCAACTACTGACACCCCATCCCAAGCTAAGCATAATGTTGATCACCCTTGTTGGGATGTACCTTTTGAATGCAGAAATACTGTTTAGTTGATGGTGCATTAGTGTTTATATATATATATATTGCTGCTAATTTACCTTTGACTTGGGAGGACCCAAGTTTTCAAGTTGGGCAAGAGTGTAGCTCTGACTGTATTTCACTGTATGGTTATCAGACTGCAGTTTTCTGATACATCACAAGGTGCAGCTCTTTTTCATTTGATATAAAAGAGAGAGAAACGAAGGGAAAGAGATCAGACTGAAACCCAGGGTGAAGGAATAAGGGGCCTTACATTAAAACCGGATGTGTCTAGTGTTTGGGAGAGGGAAGTGAGGTTGCAGATAGTGTTTTTCCCTCCTTGGAAAACCTGGTTGATGGTGATCTGTGGAATCAGGAGAGAAGTCTGGAACCAGAAGTCCCACAACAACATCTGATCAGCAAGGACAGGAATGCTGTTGGGCCTATTATAAAGAAGCCATTTTTGATTACCAGACAGCTGTTGGGTGATCTCTACACTTCTCAGTGGAACTGCTGTGCCTGACATCCCAATATTATCGACAGAGTGGTGAGATGTTTTGGCTGTCAGTTTATACTTTCATAAAATTGTGCTATAGCTTCGACTGGGAGTGTGGGCCTAGGCTTTTCCCTTTTTCCTTTTCTGAACTGGAACTGTTTAGCTTTATCTTGAAATAGTACTGGCTGTCATTTGTGTATCTCATGTTACTCAGCCCTCAATGTGGATTTCCCCTTAAATGCTTTGTGGATTACAAATACCCAGGTTTCATATGAGCTCCAAAGTCGGGCCCCATCATGCTGGCATTAAGACTAAGTAGTCACTGGCCAGTAAACAGGTTATAACAGAGTGTTTTCACAGTTTAGTGTGATTAGAACTGATCAAGGTTATAGCTGCTGTTAGTATTGTTGCATTATAGAGTCTTTACTGCTTAATGACATTGCATTCTTGCTCATATTTGAATGACAAGACCTCTCTTATTGAGTTCTGGTAGGTGTGATTTCACTGTATGTATACATCATATTGCCTTATTGCTAAACTTTGTGCTACTGCAATAACTTGTCTGCTACTGTGCTGTTGCCTGTTAAGACTAGAGTTGCCATCTACAATAAAATCTGTTATTATTTGCAACCTTGGTGTGCTGGGTGTAAATAGGGGTGTCACCAGAGTCAGGTAGGAAGGAACCTGTACACTGTTCAGCTATACCTGCGGGTGCGCTACACCAATATCACATGAGAGCAATGACAGAAGGCCTATCTCACTGCAGCTTTGAACAGCTTAGGCAAACAAGTACAAACTGGTTTAAAGACTGGTTATTATAGGCAGAGAAACAGAAGCCAGTCAAGTTATCCAATCAAAATAACACAGTATTGCAGGAATGCTTCTAGCTAGGTCAAACCAGACTGAAAACTTTCTAGCACAAAGAAACAGCTAGGCCTCTCTAGACAAAAGATTTCACTACAAGCTCCAAAGGTCACAAACAGTAACAGATATCAGTGGCGGATCCAGGATTTTACGAAGGGGGGGGCGCAGTCTGGAAAGTCGACAAGGGAGGTGGGGAGGCAGGAAAGCAAAACACTGGGGAAGGGGGATGTGGAAGGATCACCTTAAGATATTGTATCAGCATGTGTGAAAACACAGCAACATACAGTCATTTGCAAAACATTGGGGGTGGTGGGTCGATTGAGCACAAGGGTTAAGGTTTTCACCTCAGACACAAAGTATTGGGTTTGATTCTGATCTCAGCTTATTAGCTAGCCTTATAATTACCATTCATGACAGTTAGCCTAATATTCTCGTATGATCCAGTGAACCTGGTGTGGTTGTGTTAGTGGAGGTACATAACTCCTATCCAGCACACAGCATATTAGCAGACATTACCAGTTGTTTCAAGACATACCTAGAGGATATGTTTGGTTGCCCATATGAAGTCATAGTTCTTTTGTATGGCATACCTGACATAAGCATTATGATAACATAGCAAAGAATCCCAGTGAAGGTGATATCACCCCACGACCCATAGCAAATGTAAGTAATTTAAGTAAATAATGATTTATGTGAAACCAGCAAAGTTAATTTATGTAAATAATTTTGTGTGTGCAAGTGAAGTTCAGTTAGTTAAAGAACATTGCAAGTTAAGGAAATATACATTTTATGAAAAAATTCCTAAAAACAGTCAGTTAAATTATATGCAATGTATAAAACCAAATTTAAGTACTGTAGCATTTTCCAAAGGACAGTAACACAAAATCTACTTTGTCTGGCCAGCCTAATATGCAAAGCCATGGAAAGCCTTATTAGGAAACAGCAACCCTCTGAATAGTGTTTCCATTTTAGTTTGGATTTGTCAATGGCAGGTCATGCTTACCAAATCTGATGTACTTTTTTGCAAAGTTCACCAATGCAATATAGGAAAGCAAAATGGTACACATTGCATACCTTGACCTAGCTAAAGCTTTTGACACAATCCCCCACTCAGGCATTGTAGAACAGCTAAATAAACTAGGAATAAACTATGGTCACCTACTGGATTTCCACATGGCTCACAGATAAGATGCAAGAAAGCAAAATTGACAAAGTTACCTCCAGAAAGAGATGAGCTACTGGTGGAGTCCCAAGGGTTCTGTGCTGGGGCCTCTCCTGTTTAACATCAACTTTTCTGAAGTAAAAGCCAATACCAAAGGGCTCTGAATGACTAAGTTTGCACATGACTACAAGTTAGGAGCAGTCACTGAACCCCAAATTACACAGCCATCCTACTGGACGGTTTGTCCCAAACAACTGGTGCCACAATTATAGACCAAAATGAAATGCCAGTAAATGCATTATTGTATCCTTTGGAAGTCATCTACCTTAGGAGAACAACTATGATGACAATAAGACCTTAAGAATAGACTTGTTTGGGTTTTCTGAACTTATCTGGACAGTGACCTAAATTTTGACCAGTATGTCTACTTATGTAAGAAAGTGCTTCTATATTAAACAGCTTAAAGAAATGGGTTATGTCTAGATCTAGGATGTCACTGCCCTCATTTACTCAGCACTCCTTAGGCCAGTCATTGAGCATAATGCCCCCTTTGGCCTGTATCTGTCCAGACACATGCAACTGGAATGCCCACAAAGAAGCCTTACTAAAAGGATACTAGGGCTAAAAAATATGTCCTACACAGACTAAAGTCTGCCATTTGCTTTCTTCCACTGACTGCCTACCATAGCTCTCAACCCCTCATCTCCAAAATATAGAACATAATGTGACAATATGGAGCAAGAGGCGAACATTTACTAACAGCTTCATCTAGGATGCTCATAGCATAAGTATGAGAAAACAGTTATTTTATTTAACAGTTTTCCTGTTTTAACATGATTCAGTATTGTATACCATGGCAACAGCTAACACTCACAAACTGAAGAACATTCCTCATAATGAGATACCGTCAAGAGCTATGCTGCCTTTCCATCCCCAGACAGACCGCCATTTCTGTGATAACCAAACAGACTGTTTCTACACACATATATAAAATTGTTGGTTTGAACAGCTGCAACATTCAAATACTCCTTGGAAAGCCACTGATTTTAATGTGTTGTCAAATGTAAATAAACCCCCTCTCTACAGTTTGAGTTGGCATCAGACTGACCATATGTACACTAACACAGCCTTTAGAATCCTAAACATGGAAAAAATGCTTTGCTTAAACAGTGAAAATTCATGCTAACACATATCCACTTATCCCAACATCTTTCTAAGTTTAAAAAAGTGATATTTAAATATTTCCCCGATTTCTGGGCCTTTGTTCTCCCATTTTAGATTTTGCATACACAGAAATATTTCAAGTGAAGGCAATAATGCCATTCTAGCCTGCCAATATACCAAAACAGTTCTCATAAGTTCCAAACTGTGCTTAAAAATATCAGAAAGTAGTACTTGCTTTAATGTAATATGGTAATCTCTTCCATGCATCAGTTCCTCTCTTAGAGAAGCAATTAGTACATTTTTCATTCCTATAGAATCTTCTAAATAGGTTGTCTGATGTTTCGCTACTACTTTTTTGATAACCCTAAATATTCCCAGAGGTAGTCTCTAAATGCCCTATATACCTGAATAAGATCAGCTCTTAAATATCTGAGACCATGTTAAGATATTTTAGTTTTTCACAGTAACTTAAATTTTCACTTCCATTGATGCTTGTGGTATATTTTCGCTGGGGTCTTTACAGTTCACTCATGATTTTCTTATATGGTTTCCATATAGTTATTCCATACTCAAGTTTGGGTCTAATGTAATTAAAAAACAATGACTTCATTTCCAATTTCCTAGACTTTGTAAGCATTTTTATACTATTGTTGTACAGCCATCACTAACCAGCTGGTTGATATGATTAGAAAAACAAACCTGGAATCCATTTACCATACCATATATACCCTAGTCCTAGGTTCTGCCAAAAACCCAACTTACCATGCTCTCACCAGGCTATTCAAGTCTCCAGTACAGGGCAGATTGAAGATAACTCACCACCTACCCAACTCCCAAAAAACAAGACAAACCAGCTGGTAACGAACCATTCAATTGTACCCCTTCCAGCTAGTGCTGCTACTAAACTCTGTTCACAGGTATGAAGTCAAATCACAAAGTCTGTACCAATGGAACTTTTTAAAAGGTGCTGCATCATTTGGTAAAGTCCTATTACTGACAGTCTGCTTACCTAAATATGCAACTGGTGGGTTCAAAACAAAACTAGACACAGCAATGCCAGATGTACCAGAATTAATCTATAAAAGTGTCCCAAGCACCATGATTTGAACACATTACCAATCAGTATAAATATCTGAAAATGACCAGTTCCAAATAATGAACCAGACAAAATGCTTCCAGTTTTCCAGGATAGCTATCTGTATTGACACCTTGCACTTTGCTTTTCTATACATTGCCACAGAAGGGAAACTACTTTTGATTCCAATGTACCATTCAAGATTTAAAAACTGAACAGTGCGAACTCTGTCTACATTACCCACTACACTTAAAACAGCAGACAAGTTCTGGAACATTTGCAAAGAATGGTACATACATTTTCCAGTCTCATTAAAAAACTAGGCAACTTTTCCAAAATCTGTGCTCTGCTGAGGTAATTGTTACATCACTCAGGAGTGATACACATTTACACATAATGCACACAATCCAGAACAGAAAAACAGAAAAAAAAGTAGAGAAAAAAGGTGTGGAGAAGGCATATACTATATGCCTTCTCCACACCTTTTTTCTCTACTTTTTTTTCTGTTAGTACTTAAGAGTGTCTCTCTGAGTTCTGTTATTAATAAGTAGAAGGTTAACAGTTCAGTGAACACCTGTGCCTAGCAACACACACACACACACAAAGTGTAATACTTGCAGCGATAATCCACACACTCTCTTACCTGATCAAGTCCAACTAACAACTACATTTCACACACACACACACTCTTACCTGATCAAGTCCAACTACCAACTACATTTCCTGCTTGCAGCGATAATCCACACACTCTCTTACCTGATCAAGTCCAACTACCAATAGAAATACAAACTCAAAATATTATACTGTCTTCCTGGAGACAGTCATCAATCACCACCATTCTTAAAACTAATGAAGATCCTCAATTTTAAAAGTCTTATACATCAGTTTCTCTCTTAAATAATGATTATAAGATATTCATGTCCATTTTTGTTGACAGAGTCAAATTCCTCCTATCGAAATTGATACATAATGACCAAACAGGTTTTATTATTAAAAGGCATACGCATGACAATATTAAAAGAATACTCACCCTTACTGAATTCATAACAGAGACAATGAAGAAGCTTTGTTGATATGTCTGGATATAGAAAAGGCCTTTGATTCTGTCAGTTGGGATTGCCTTTTTGAAATATTGAATTTATTAGCTAGACTACCTTGGTATAACATTATCTAATACCTTAGGTACAGTTGTACAGACTAATTATAAATAAAACATTATTTGTATAAAATTATTATTTTTAAATAATAATTTAAATATTATTTATTTATATAAAACATTATATCTTTATTAATCACATAAACAGATGGAATAAGTTGTTCATATCCTTTGAAGACAGGCTACAGTTAATAAAAATGATTCTTTTGCCAAAAATATTATACATAGTGTTAGCTCTTAATAGCTTTCCTGGAAATCGATATATTAGAAAAATGAATGCATTATTAATAAATGTTTTATGGTATCCTAAAAGAAATAGAATTGCATATCAGCATCAGGTCTATATTAGAAAAGCGAATGCTCTGTCGTTGACACGTAAAACCCAAAGTCTGAAAAGAGCAAAGTTATGGAACAGTGATTTTAAAAAAAAAAATAAAGGCAAAATAAAGTGGGGGGGACTTTGCTCCACACACCCCCTGATGTGGGGGCTGTGCCCCCGACACCTCCTACTTAAATATACCAACTCCAAGATCGCACCACAGTGGAGAAAACAGCAAAGTCCTGAGAACGGCCCAGTGATTTTTTTTCCCCTGGGAAACAAATTGCTGTTCCATAACTTTGCTCTTTTTCAGACTTCGGGCTTTACGTGTCGACGAAAGTGCATTCGCTCTTAAGTCACTTCACTCTTATAATATAGACCCATCAACATCATATTAGATTTTGGGACCAAGGTGGCATAAAGTTTCCAGACATTGACACTTATATTAGAGCATCTCTACTAAAGGATACCATGAATCTAATTGATTTAAACTACATATCAAATTGGAAATCCTTATATCTTATTGTATTATTAAGAGAAACTTCTTTACTATCAAAATTCTCTTTAGGTAACTCTTCTTATAAAATTTGGCATCTTATTTGTTATGTTGTTCAATATAATATAACCAAACCTACTAAACTAAACTCTTTAAACCATGTCTTTAATAATTTCAGAAAATGCACTATTTCTAATATTGACATTTAAGATATGGTTAAACTTGCTAATACCTTTCAGAATTTCAAAAATTACCCAAATAAACTACATTTTAACATTTTCAGCTCCTGGGAAGATAATAAATTAATCTGTTGGCAGCATTATATTAAGGAACTAGACACATTAAACACACAACAAATCTTTAAAGAATGTGATTTGTCAATGCAGGATCAGTTACCATTACAAAGTACCCTGACTTATTGAGAGCTCTGCCGAATCATTAAAAACTCATTTCAATCCCAACCTACTCTAGTATTCTATCTTTCTAAATTACTATCCAATAACTTTAAAACTGATAACATAACATCTAAACTATATAATATACTAATAAATAATAATACGCCCTTTAACTGCTAAACACTGGAATCTCATTATCAAGGTTATCAACGAAGAGAAGGCAAACATTTTATCCTCAGTTAAATACACATACTGGGTTCAGTAAACTATCAATATTTAAAATCTGTCCCTACTGTTGCATTGCCCCCCCCCCCCCTTATCTGGCATTGTCTGGATTTCCTGCGCTGAGAGGTAGAGAGGTATGGCACGCACACTCCCACAAACTTTACAGTTCTTGGGTCAGGAGTTCAGTCCTTACCTCTGGTTACTGACTACGTGGAGTTTATTTATTTTTCGCTTCCCTGTGGGGGCTTTCTCCAGATACTCCAGTTTCATCCAAAGAACATACTAGGTGATTAGCTACAATAAAACTGTCAATATTTAAATTTTCCCTTGCCTTCTGCCATGGTTATGACTGAAAAGGTCTACGAACTCATACCTCTCAGCTGTATAGATTTTCGCAGAATGTCCAGATTTATGACTCATATTTTTGGTCAGTTTTACATAAAACTGCGTTTTTCTGGCAAATTAATGGCAAATCTTTAAAAATTAAAGTTAGAAAATAATGACAGACATTTGAGTTTCAGACTTCAGAAAATTAATGTTAATGCAACATCTGGTATTATATCAACTTTCTAAGTTTGTAAGAACAATATTTCAGAATGTCTCTATTTTGGGGCCTTTGTCCCACTTTTATTTTTGGCTTTGCCAGATTTCTTGCTCTAAGAGGTTAAGAGGTATGCTACGGACCATTCTTAAAGGCCAGTAGATTGGAAGTTTAACTGGTCCTATAATAGATAATACAGGTGTAGATGTTTTTTTCCCCTCCAGGAAACTGTCTTTACCACAAAGAGGCTTACTAATATTAACCCTTTAAAAATAACTAATATTAGAAGGTCTCGTTGGTTTTGTTTTATTGTCCTTAACTTAGGGGCTTGGGTTATGCAAATGTTATAAACATTTAAATAAAATAAACGAAGCGGGTGCATGACTATCACTGCGCCTCCCCATACCCGTGAACACGTCTATAGGTCTATTTATCTATCTGTACCTTTGCTCTGCTTGGCACAAAATGTATTTAGCGACGAAGGACTGCGAAGGTGCCATTGTGCATCTATCAATAGCAGCTCAGGCTTCCAGGCTTAAAACATATTTATAAAATGATATTACCAGCTATAAACTGCACATATCCTAATAAACTACAGAGCTAGCTTGGAACACTATATGCACAGGTGTGTGAATCCTGAGCCCATGTTGTTAGTTACCCAGAAGGATTTGTGACATCAGGTTTTTTTTATTAAAAAGGCTGGGGTAAATGCAGATAGCAAACTAATTTTATAGAGTCATTAAAGAAACCACAACTGGCTCTAATTCGATTTACTGTTGCCAAATTATGAAGACATAGCCATATCAGACACTGTCTCTGTTCTGAACTGAAAAAAAAAAACAATGAGAGCATTTGTGCTCTTAAGGATTTGTGATATCAAACAGAGTCTTAAAACTAAACAACGTTCAATAGTGGTCACTGTGGCTGAACAGAGGTGACTTCCATGCGTTTTATTTTTCTGTTTGCCAGTTGCAGACACTAAAACAAGTCCACTGATTATAATGTGGTCCAATCACTGATAAATGGATCTTCATTGCTGAGAATGAATATTAGAGCATTTTTACTTGGAAATTCCTTCACAAAGCCAAAGGCAATTGTGTACTATGGTGCAATGGTGGATGTCATACTGGCTACCTTTTCTGAAACACCTAATGTCACCAGATATACAAGGAAATGGCAGACATCCTACCCAAAACAGGCCCCAAGGAAGAATAATCTGGAAGTGGATCAAGGATTTAAAGTAAAGCAAGCCAGACAGAACATGGATGTGTCACGCAGAACCCGCTAAAGGAGACAATAATAAAATGGAAAGAAGAAGATATCCAATATTAATCACTGCAACCTGCAGCTGTAGGAACATCATGCAACAATGCACAATTTGTAAATGTCTGCTCAAGGGGGAAACAGGGACAGAATAAATGCAGGTTAGACATATGGCAGAACACTGGGAGGCATTACAACAGTTCAGAATAAAATATCCACGTAAAATCCCAAAACATCTAGAAAAAAAAAACAATGATAACGGCAATTGAAATAAAACTGAAGCAAGTTAAATAATACAGAGCATGCCTAACAATTTTTGCAACGCCCACCAATATATAATTTCAAAATAAAAGCAGGGCACAAAATCAGATGTGGTCATAATACTGGGGCAGCAAAAATAGAGGGAACTGTCAATATTTCATGCAGCCAGCATATACATGGATATATAATGTAGCATCCTAACAGAGCACAAGCTAATCTGTCAGGTGAAAAGCAACATGTGGGAGCGGCAAACAGCATTATAACATAGACCGGAGTCTCCATATGTTCATGTTCATGCATATGCACATTCACCCACGTATTACACTTGCATGCGTTCATATAAACACACACACACACACACACACACACACACACACACACACACACACACACACACACACACACACACACACACACCCCAAATAAAGCTAGGGGCAGGAACAAAAAGGATCGGCATGTTTCAGATCTGCAGAGAAAGTAGAGATGTGTACAAACACAAACTCCATTGCATATCACCTCTCAGAGGTCATCTCTGCCTAACCTACAAAGTTATGCCAAACCGAGAGCTGTTGAACATGCTCCACTTAAAGAAATCCCAATTCCTCCGAACTACACGCTCTAGGGACCTAGACCTTGTCACCACAATAAACAGAACATGCTGGAGGGATAGATTCCTGGCCCAGAGACTTCCCATACTCTGGAATAAACTACCTATCTATATCAAACAAAGCTCCTCATTAGCACTCAAGAAAAATCTTGATGATTGGATGGGAAATAGGAAATTCATGCCGGGGATCACCTCTGTGGCTCTGCTCGACAGCGGCACAGGAAAATAATTTTCTTGGATGGCAAAAGTCAGGGTACCTTTTTGACTGGGCTTGTATAGGCCCCAGGGCCGATAGCCTAGTACCTACCTATGAACCATTCAAGATAACACATGGAGGTACCTAACTTCAAATCTTCACCCTAAACTGAAGAGCCATCTCTGGTCATGCTTCACACTCCCCCCTGGATAACTGAATACTTAAACACAATACTCACATACTGTATATGTGACATCCACAAGTACACATAAATAGACACAGACTATGACTATAACTACATGAAAGATATTCAATTTACAAACAGATGTGATCTACTGTGCAGAATCATGTCATAATCTATTTAAAGTCTGAACTGCTGTGCACATTTTTAATTAAATTCTAATTACGTAGTATTTACAGCACTTGGACATTTTTCTGTTGTCCATATTTTAGCAATTACCACTCAGATTAGCATGGGCAATGTCCTTGGTTGAGGTGGCTTTGACAAAATAGTTGTCCGGGTTTAGGACAAGATTTAGTATGAATCCTGAGTATTTTCATCTAATGGTCAATCTGTAGCTGTATCTGGTAGTTGCCACACTTGTCTCTGGTTTCTCCTGTATAGTTGCATTTCATTAGCTTTTACTATGCAGGATCTTGGTTGACTGTGATGAGCAACCATAGGATAATTGGTATTTTCTGGCATAAATTTGGATGAATATTGGTCTCCTACTTTCAGAACAGATGGATTTATGTCTGTCTTGTTATAATGCACTTTCTGTTCCAGTAGTCTGCTCTGTAGCTTTTCTAGTGCTGATTGGCATGAGCAAGGAAAATGATGCAAGAAAATCTGACCTTAACCATCTGCTTGTTGATAGATATGCTGGTGAAAATCTTACAGATCTGAGAGGTGTGTGTTCATATTCCACCAGAGACATGTCAGTGAGTCGATTGGAACAGTCACATTTTTTTCAGTATAGTTTTCATTGTTTTGATTATTCCCTGTATTAGAACCTTTGACTGCATATATGGGGGCTTGATGTTGTATGTGCATATCTCTATTCTTTAACAAAAGACTGAAATTACTAGCTGGAAAACTGTGGACCATTACAAGAAGCATCCTGTTTAGGTATAATATCTGGAAAATATGTTTTCCAGTGCTGCTGTCACTGACTACCATGTTAATGAACAACTTTACAACACTTGTAATAACAAGCTACAGACAAGAAATTGAAATTGTACTGTACCTTACCATGGCAGTGAAGGAATTTTGTGTAGAATTAACACTATTTCTAATTCTGATTCCGAAGTCTGCCACGTAACCCACAATCACAAATCATCCACTCAATTCTTACAGATATAGGTGTCTAGCTATACTGCTGATAAGACTATTTGTTCCTAGCATATCCGGTGCTCCTGATACAGAAGCAACATGGCTGCCTTGCTGTAATAGGACTACTTCTAACCCCTGCTGACTAGCATCAACATGTAAGGATGTAGGTAGTGTCATGTCATAGTATTTCAGAAGTGGTGCTGTGCATAGTAACATCTTCCACAACTCAAAATTATTTTCTTGATTTCCCAGCACCATGCCACATCATACTTTCTCAGTTGCATGGTGATCTCTGCCAAGTTTGGAATAAATTTTGACAAGAAAACATTTGTCAGCGTACATGGTTGCATAATTTTGCCAGTATTTGACCACCCTCATTTAGTAAATATCACACTCCTGATAAGATACCCAAATTCAATAAAGCTGAATACATTTCACTCACTCTCTTACCTGATCAAGTGATTCAAGTCCAACTACATTTCCCGCTCGCAGCGATAATCCAAATGATTTGCGACTGTCATTTTCTTCCACTCGCTCGCGCATTACCACACATTTCCCGCTCGCAGCCAGCCGAACATACCATGAGCTCACTTCCGCATGGCTGGTATCCTCCTTAAAGGAGCCAACACCAAATATGTACATACTTTTTTTTTTTTTTTAAAAACTACTTTCCGATGTCCTAGCCAAGCTAATACAATCAGTTTAAAAAGGGGGAGGCGCGCGCCCCTGCGCCAAAGCCTAAATCCGCCACTGGGTATTCACCTCTAACAGACAACAAAAAGGAGACTAAAAACAGTTGCACAGATTAAATATGCAATAAAACAGAAGAGCAGAAAACAGTTGAAAATAAGCACTTACCTTTTTCCAAAATCACATGAGAGCAATGGCAGAAGGCCTATCTTACTGCAACTTTGAACAGCTTTGGGCAAAGAACTACAAACTGGTTTGAAACCCTGGCTATTAAAGGCAGAGAAACAGAAACCAGGCAAATTACCCAATCAAAATAACAGAGCATTGCAGGCATGCTTAAGACTGAAAACTTTCTCCCACAAAGAAACAGCTAGCCCTCTCTAGACAAAAGATTTCACTACAAGCTCCAAAGGCCACAAACAGTAAGATATTCATCTCTAACAGACAGCAAAAAGGAGACTAAAAACAGTTGCACATATTAAATATGCAATAAAACAGAAGAGTAGAAAACAGATGAAAATAAGCTATATTTTCCAACATCACCGGAGAGCAAAGGTAGAAGGCCTATCTCACTACAGCTTTGAACAAATAAGTACAAACTGGTTTAAAATGCTGGCTATTAAAGGCAGGGAAACAGAAACCAGTCAAATTATCCAATCAAAGTAACACAGCATTGCAGCAATGCTTCTAGCTACATGGAACCAGATGGAAAATGTTTTCCCACAAAGGAACAGCTAGACCTCTCAAGAAAAAAGATTTCACTCAAGGCTCTAAAGGTCACAACAGTAACAGATATTCATCTCTACCATACACCAAAAAGGAGACTAAAACAGTTGCACAGATTAAATATGCAGTAAAACAGAAGTGCAGAAAACAGTTGAAAATAAGCACTTATCTTTTTCCATTATCATGACAGCAATGGCAGAACATTTATCTCAATGCAGCTTTGAACACCTTTTAGCAAACAAGTACAAACTGGTTTAAAACACTGGCTATTAAAGGGAGAAACAGAAACCAAATTATCCAATTAAAATAACACAGCATTGCAGGAATGCTTCTAGCTAGATCAAATCAGACTAAAACCTTTCTCCCACAAAGAAACAGCTAGGCTTCTCTAGAGAAAATATTTCACTACAGTCGTCAATGGCCACAAACAGTAACAGGTATACAGCTCTAGCAGACAACAAAAAAGGAGACTAAAAACAGTTGCACAGATTAAATATGCAGTAAAATAGAAGTGCAGAACACAGTTGAAAATAAACACTTATCTTTTTCCAATATCACAGGAGAGCAATGGCAGAAGGCTTATCTCACTGCAGCTTTGAACAGTTTTGGGCAAACAAGTAGAAACTGGTTTAAAACATTAGCTATTAAAGGCAGAGAAACAGAAACAAGGCAAATTATCCAATCAAAATAACACAGCATTGCAGGAATGCTTCTAGCCTGATTAAACCAGAATGAAAACTTTCTCCCACAAAGAAACAGCTAGGCCTGTCTAGACAAAAGATTTCACTACAAGCTCCAAATGTCACAAACAATAACAGATATTCATATCTAACAGATACCAAAAAGGAGACTAAAAACAGTTGCAGAGATTAAATATGCAATAAAACAGAAGAGCAGAAAACAGTTGCAAACAAGCACTTATCTTTTTCCAGTATCACAGGAGAGCAAAGGCAGGAGACCTATCTCACTGCAGCTTTGAACAGCTTTGGGCAAAGAACTATAAACTGGTTTGAAACACTGGCTGCTAAAGGCAAAGAAACAGAAACCAGTCAAATTATCCTGTCAAAATAACACAGTGTTGCAGAAATGCTTCTAGCTACATGAAACCAGACTGAAAACTTTCTGCCACAAAGAAACATTTAGGGCTCTGCAACCAAAAGATTTCACTACAAGCTCGAAATGTCACAAAGAGTAACATATACTCAGCCCTAACAGACAACAAAAAGGAGACTAAGAAACAGTTACACAGATTAAATATGCAGTTAAACAGAGGTGCAGGAAACAGTTGAAAATAAGGACTTATCTGTTTCCAGTATCACAGGACAGCAATGGCAGAACATCTATCTCACTGCAGCTTTGGGCATAGAACTACAAACAGGTTTGAAACACTGGCTACTAAAGGCAGATAAACAGCTAGGCCTCTCTAGACAAAACATTTCACCAGAAGCTCCAAAGGTCACAAACAGTAGCAGATATTCAGCGATAACAGACAATAAAAAGGAGACTAAAACAGTTGCACATATTAAACATGAAGTAAAACAGAAGTGCAGAAAACAGTTGAAAATAAGCACTTATCTTTTTCCCATATGACAGGAGATCAATGGCAGAAGGCCTGTCTCAGTACAGCTTTGAACAGCTTTGGTCAAACAAGCACAAACTGGTTTAAAACACTGGCTATCAAAGGGAGAGAAACAGAAACCAGTCAAATTATCCAATCAAAGTAACACATAATTGCAGCAATGCTTCTAGTTACATGAAACCAGACAGAAACCTTTTTCCCACAAAGAAAGAGTTAGGTGTCTCAAGAGAAAAAATTTCACAACAGGCACCAAAGGTCACAAACAGTAGCAGATATTCAGCTCTACCTGACACCAAAAAGGAGACTAAAAAACAGTTGCACACATTAAATATGCAGTAAAACAGAAGTGCAGAAAACAGTTGAAAATAAGCACTTATCTTTTTCCAATATCACAGGAGAGGAATGGCAGAAGGCCTATCTCACTGCAGCTTTGACCACCTTTGGGCAAACAAGTACAAACTGGTTTACAACACTGGGTATTAATGGCAGAGAAACAGAAACCAGCCAAATTATCCAATCAAAGTAACAAAGTTGCAGGAATGCTTTTAGCTATATCAAACCAGACTGAAAACTTTCTCTCACAAAGAAACAGCTAGGCCTCTCTAGACAAAAGATTTCACCAGAAGCTCCAAAGGTCACAAACAGTAGCAGATATTCAGCTATAACAGACAATAAAAAGGAGACTAAAACAGTTGCACATATTAAATATGAAGTAAAACAGAAGTGCAGAAAAAATTTGAAAATAAGCACTTATCTTTTTCCCATATGACAGGAGATCAATGGCAGAAGGCCTATCTCAGTGCAGCTTTGAACAGCTTTGGTCAAACAAGCACAAACTGGTTTAAAACACTGGCTGTTAAAGGTGGAAAAATAGAAACCAGTCAAATTATCCAATGAAAATAACACAGCATTGCAGGAATGCTTCTAGCTAGATCTAACCAGACGGAACATTTTCTGCCACAAAGAAACAGCTAGGGCTCTGTAGACAAAAGATGTCACTACAAGCGCCAAAGGTCACAAACAGTAGCATATATTCAGCTATAACAGACAACAAAAAGGAGACTAGAACAGTAGATTAAATATGCACTTAAACAGCAGTGTAGGAAACAGTTGAAAATAAGTACTTATCTTTTTCCGGTATCACAGGAGAGCAATGGCAGAACATCAGTCTCACTGCAGTTTTGAACAGCTTTGAGAAAACAAGTACAAACTGGTTTAAAACACTGACTATTAAAGGGGGAGAAACAAAAACCAGTCAAATTACCCAATCAAAATAACAGAGCTTTGCAGGAATGCTTCTAGCTAGATCAACCAGACTGAATTTTTTTTCTCACAAAGAAAGAGCTAGGCCTCTCTAGACATAAGATTTCACTACAAGCTCCAATGGTCACAAACATTAACAGGTATTTAGCTCTAACAGGCAACAAAAAGGCGACCAAAAACAGTTGCACAGATTAAAAATATGCAATAAAACAAGAACTGAAAACAGTTGAAAATAAGCACTTATCTTTTTACAATATCACAGGAGAGAAATGGCAGAAAGCTTATCTCACTGCAGCTTTGATCAGCTTAGGGCAAACAAGTAGAAACTGGTTTAAAACATTACCTATTATAGGCAGAGAAACAGAAACAAGGCAAATTATCTAATCAAAATAACACAGCATTGCAGGAATGCTTCCAGCCTGAATAAACCAGAATGAAAACTTTCTCCCACAAAGAAACAGCTAGGCCTGTCTAGACAAAAGATTTCACTACAAGTTCCAAATGTCACAAACAGTAACAAATATTCAGCTCTACCAGACACCAAAAAAAAGAGACTAAAAAAATGTTACACAGATTAAATATGCCGTAAAACAGAAGTGCAGAAAACAGTTGAAAATAAGCACTTTGCAGGAATGCTTCTAGCTAGATCAAACCAGACTAAAAACTTTCTCTCAAAAAGAAACAGCTAGGCCTCTCTAGAGAAAAGATTTCACTACAGTCTCCAACGGTCACAGACAGTAACAGGTATACAGCTCTAGCAGACAAAAAAAAAGAGACTAAAAACAGTTGCACAGATTAAATATGCAGTAAAATAGAAGTGCAGAACACAGTTGAAAATAAACACTTATCTTTTTCCTATATCACAGGAGAGCAGTGGCAGACGGCTTATCTCACTGCAAGCTTTAAATGTCACAAACAGTAACAGATATTCAGCTCTACCAGACACCAAAAAGGAGACTAAAAAACAGTTAAACAGAAGTGTAGGAAACAGTTGAAGAAAGAACTTATCTTTTTCCAATATACAGGAGAGCAATGGCAGAACGTCAATCTCACTGCAGCTTTGAACAGCTGTGAGAAAACAAGCACAAACTGGTTTAAAACACTGGCTATTAAAGGGAGAGAAACAGAAACCAGTCAAATTACCCAATCAAAATAACACAGCTTTGCAGGAATGCTTCTAGCTAGATCAGACAGACTGAAAATTTTCTCTCACAAAGAAACAGCTAGGTCTCTCTAGACATAAGATTTCACTACAAGCTCCAGTGGTCACAAACATTAACATGTATTTATCTCTAACAGGCAACAAAAAGGAGACTAAAATAGTTGCGCAGATTAAAAATATGCAATAAAACAGAAGAGCCGAAAACAGTTGAAAATAAGCACTTATCTTTTTCCAATATCACAAGAGAGCAATGGCAGAATGCCTATCTCACTGTAGCTTTGATCAGCTTTGGGTAAAGAACTACAAACTGGTTTAAAACACTAGCTATTAAAGTCAGAGAAACAGAAACCAGTCAAATTATCCAATCAAAATAACACAGTGTTGCTGGAAGTCTTTTAGCTAGATCAAACCAGACTGAAATCTTTCTCTCACAAAGAAACAGCTAGGCCTCTCTAGACAAAATATTTCACTACAGGCTCCAAAGGTCACAAACAGTAACAGATATTCAGCTCTAACAGTCACCGAAAATGAGACTAAAAACAGTTGCACACATTAAATATGCAGTAAACCAGAAGTGCAAAAACAGTTAAAAATAAGCACTTATTTTTTTCCAATATCAGAGGAGAGCAATGGCAGAAGGCCTGTCCCACTGCAGCTTTGACCACCTTTTGGCAAACAAGTACAAACTGGTTTAAAACACTGGCCATTAAAGGCAGAGAAACAGAAACCAGGCAAATTATCCAATCAAAATAACAGATATTCAGCTCTAACAGACAACAAAAAGCAAACAGTTGCACAGATTATATATGCAGTAAAACAGAAGTGCAGGAAACAGGTGAAAATAAGCAATCTTTTTCCAATATCACAGGAGAGCAATGGCAGAAGGCCTATCTCACTGCAGGTTTGAACAGCTTTAGGCTGGAGTCTGTGTCCTCCTTGTGTTCGTGTGAGTTTCCTCTGGGTGCTGTGGCCATAGATGTGATGTTTGTCCAATTGTGTGGTCTGGATGAACTACCATGGTAGTGCTACCCACTCAGAGGTGTAATCCTTGGCTTTAGATTATTGCTTCTGTGGATGGCAACTTGGAGGATTAAAGAGTGTGGAAGTGCAAAGCACCATGCTATCACAGTCAGTCTGTATAGAGGGTAGATCCTGGTAACCTCTTGTTAGTTTATGTACTACCAGACTGTGGAATCACCTGTAATCACTAGAAGTCATCCAGAGGACTGAGATGATGAAGACAGTTCAGGACAAGATAAAGCACAGTTGTGTAAGTTGCACTTATACCCATAACAGTTGATGTTGAAATTCCTCTCAGCTGCTGTTACCTTTAGGCAGTATGGGTTGTGTTTTGTCCAAGACAAAACAACCAGACAGATTTCAAAAGCTATGGCTCCCTCCCATACTTACACTGTGACTGCTGATTGGTCAGCCATGAGGTTGGAAAATCAGCAAAGTAGAAAATATTAGGACCTTTTACCTAATAGTCAAAAAGTAGAATAGTCATCCTGAACTAAAAAAATCCATTTGCATAAGTTCCACTTACCTGTAACAGTAGATGTTTGTAGAACACGGTGCCTTTCTGGGAAGTGCGTAGAAGTACCTTTCTGTCTTCTCTCTAGCAGTCTGTCAAAGCTCAGAAGTCCTTACACTGCTTCCCAGTGAGTGAGAAGGGCCTGGCAGGAACAAGATAGCCCTTCACACTCACACAGACAGGATATATTCAGTTTTCTGGGGTCCAACAGGAAGAGTAGGTGATAACACAAGCTCTGTGAACACCTACTGTTCTATACCAAACACCACACACACACACACACACACACACACACACACACACACACACCAAAACAAAAAAGGTTGATGAAGAAAAACACAACAGCAACTTGAACTTTATACACCCAACTAACGGGGGATAGTGGGATGGTGCTGCCATTAAGGCACTGTGTGCTATGAACATCTATTGTTACAGGTAAGTGGAACTTATGCAATTAGACTTTTTCTTTAGTTCAGGATGAGCACTCTACTATTTAACTATTAGGCAAAAGGTCCTGAAAATATTCTACTTTGATTGTTGATTTTCTCATCCCAGGGCTGAACGGGTAAGTGGAACCTAGGCAACTGTACTATGTCCAATAAACACACTGCCTTACTGGAATATGGGTGTTTGAACATTGGGTAGAGATGGGTGTAGGCTGCCAGCCTAGCCAAATATAATTTTATACATAATTCTGGCATTTGTAAATATAAATGTAAAATACAGGCTTGTTTCTTAAATGAAAGAAAACACTGTAAAATGTTGAACTTCAAGATTGTAGCAACATTGCCATCTGCTGTAAGGAAAACTAAGTCAAGCATTTCAAATCTTTCTTTTGAAGTTAAAATTACTTCAAATCTGTCCTTTGATCTATATAGTGGTGCCGAAGAGGCTAGCTGAGTACATTCTTTCTATTGTTTTAACTAAAGGAATAATTACTACAGTGTACATGTGAAATGTCTTTTATTGTTGTAGTTTCCTGAGCAGGCGTTACTTGCTAAATAATGTAGCCTGTTGGCCTGGGAACTCCTAGCTAAGTGTCAAAGAAATGATGTAATGGGAACTAAATGAGAATGATGTAATCTGAGAGGGCCCAGCAGAAATGTTTGTCAGTGATTTTAAAAACTATTGCTCAGACAGAGACTGTAAGCATTTTGATCTTGGACATCTAGCTCAGCACTGTCTTATGCTCTCTTAAGTAAGTTATCTTAGAAGTATGTTTTCTTGTAGAAATAGCTAGGATTATAAAGATTAGACTAAGTGTTTTTCTGTTATGTCAGAACTATACTACAGAATTAAGTTTCTGTGTGATTCTGAACTCTTGAATAACACTGTGATGTAGTAGTATTGTCTTGTGTTTTTAATATTTATTATTAAATATTTTTAAACCCTTTTCAACTGTGGCTGGTTTATGTAGAGATAAATTAAGCTCTAGAGTACATTGCATGCTTATAAGTGATCCTGGACTAAGCCCTTCCAATAAGCCTTGACTGCTTAAGTTACACTACTATTGGATAATAATATTGCACAGTAATACTTGGACACCCTTTTAAGGGCCTTTGGGTAGCTGATAATTATTAGTTGGTGGTGGCAGAAATTACTACCATATAGTCTGGTTATAGGGGCACAGCTGGAGAATCTGTGTCAGCCTTTCCCAGGAGTATCTGTGAAGTTGTATAAATACTTATCTCAAAGTGTGTGTGTGTGTATGTCAGCTGCTTGTGCAGGGACACGAAGCACTGGTTGGACAGAGAGGGTACTGGAGGTTAGCTTGCCAGCTAGGCTGAGATCTGGACCCTATAGCTGTGCCAGTGGGAAGTCTTACTGGGGAACTGGGAAGAAAGGGAACGACCAACCCCGGACTGACTGTGATCTCTGTGTGCTCTTAAGGGAACTTGCACTTTACTGTGTGTATTTGTTATCCTTTCCTCATATATGAGATGCCCTCTCTGGTGTTAGTGATGAAGATTGATGCTCCTTGATTACTGGGCCAGGGCATGGGTGTCATGTGTTTGGCAGCGGTGGGATATCCACATCACATATTAATTAGGTGGCAAATACTAATTGGCTTGTAGTGGTGTGGGTAGAGTGAATCCTGTAGCTTATGTGCAGTGATCTCTAAAGGTGTTTTGTACTCTAAAACAGCCATGCAGTGAATACTCAGAGTTCAAGTCACAATTGTTTTATTTCTTTTGTTTGCTTAGTTAGTCAGGGTGAGAAGGCAGCATGTCAGCAGAGGAGAATGGAAAGCTGACAAGGAGGCAGCTGTTGGAGATGTGCCAGACCAGGGGACTGGTGCATGGAAACCTGACTAAGGCAGACTTGATTGCAGCCTTGGTTACAGCTGCATCAGAAAACAGCATCCAGGAGGACAATAAGACTGGCAGTGGAGATACAATATCATCGGAGAATGGACAGCTCAACCTTTCTGCAGTGGACTTAAAAATCCAGCTGGAGCTAAAGAGACTTAAGTTGTAGGCCAGACGTTTGGAAAAAGAGGCAGAGGAAAAGGAGCATCAGAGAAGGCATGAGAGAGAAATGCTGACTCTTCGCCAGAGTCATGGAGGTAATGGAGAAGGGAATAACTGGACCCCAGAAGCACAACAGGTCAGTAAATTTCTTCTGCAATTTAAAGAGGGGGATAATTTTTGATAGTTTCATTCATATGTTTGAGAGGGTATGCAAACAGTATAGTGTTGACCAAAGGCTCTGAGTATGGTTCCTGACCCCCTTACTCCATGGTAAAGCTGTAAATGCATTGGCTAAAATGTCTGACACTGCATGCTTTGATTATACTGCTGTAAAAAAAATGTATTTTAGAATGTTTTAAGCTAACACCTGAAATATATAGGAAAAAGTTTTGTGAGGATAAACGCAAGGCAGATGAAAGTGTGTGTGAATATGTTGCTGAACTAAGCACTTATTTTCATAGCTGGGTGAGTGGATGTCAGGTCACCACTTTTGAAGGGCTGGAAGACCTTTTGTTGAGGGAACAAGCCCTTAGCACTTTGCCTGAGAACATGAGGATCTGGTTAGCTGATAGACAATGTGGTACTTCAAATGAGTTGGGGAAGAAGGGAGATCTATACCTAGCAAGCAGGGCAGCCCTGCACAGGAAGGGGACCCCCGGTACTGCTCATGGGTCTAAAGGAACCCACGGTGGGCAGCACAGACTGCCCAAACAGAATCTGTCAGTAGCAGGGGAATCCAGTAGTCCAGGTACACGTCCAGGAGCTAGGGTTAAATGTTTTCAGTGCAACCAGTAGGGCCATGCGGTATACAGGAGTCCATGGAGGCAAGGTGGGGAACCAAAGGTGAGGGGAGCCAGTAAGTGGGAAAGAAAAAATGCCAATAGTAGGTTGTCTTGACACAACAGGGGTACTAAACTACCATCCTGCTGATGTCCTGAGAGGGAAGGATTTGGATGAGGCAGTACCATGTGCTTATGCAGTTACACACGGTCAGGCTAGGAGATGAGCATGTGGGTCTGGTAGCGTGGGGGAGACCCAGAAAGACTGCATACTTGCAGCCAGGACTGGTGAGGTGTTTACTTCAGGGAGTGAGCTACGCTGTAGCAGTGAGACTGAAGGTAAGCCACAGCTGCTTGTGGGTATTGATGTTCCCTTGTACAGCGTAACAGCAAAGGTAGAGGTGAGTAGTAGTACCCTGACTGACAGTGAGGCATCACTGTCAGAGGATGCCAGACTTCCTTTGGAAGAGGAGCTGGGAAGGGTTACAAGGAGAGAGTTGAGTCAGGCTCAGCTCTCAGACCCTACATTTCAAGGCCTGAGGCAGGTAGCTAGGGAGGCACCTGATTCTCAAGGGATGGGGGAA
This sequence comes from Protopterus annectens, assembly GCF_019279795.1. Taxonomy (NCBI): domain Eukaryota; kingdom Metazoa; phylum Chordata; order Ceratodontiformes; family Protopteridae; genus Protopterus; species Protopterus annectens. The sequence continues at coordinate 179,859,866 of NC_056733.1, forward strand.
TCTGTATACTGGGACAAAGGGTTACTATACAGAGAGTGGACTCCTGATGTTGGGCTAGAAGGTGAGAGAGTACAGCAGTTGGTAGTATCTAGAGCCTACCATCTGGTGCTTCTAGCCATAGCCCATGATATTCTCTTTGCTGGTCATATGGGCATAAAATGTACAAAGTTGTGTATTATGCAGAACTTCTATTGGCCTGGAATTTCCAGAGATGTAACAGGGTAATGCAGGACATGTGAGCAGTGGCAAAAGGTAGGAAAGGCATGAGACAGGGTGAGAGCTCCTTTGATGCCTTTGCCTGTGATTGAGGAGCCATTTCAGAGGATAGCTATGGATATTGTGGGTCCTCCGAGTACCCCAAGTTCCACAGGGAAAAAAAGTATATCCTAGTGGTAGTGGATTATACTACACAATACCCTGAGGCAGTGGCTTTGTCCTCCATTGAGGCAGAGAAGGTGACAAATTCTTTGTTAGAGATTTTCAGCAGGGTAGGTTTCCCAAAAGAAATACTGCCTGACAGAGGTGCCAATTTTATGTCAGACCTGCTGGCTTGTCTGTGGAAGTCCTGTGGGGTGGAGCACATGAAGACCACCCCCTACCATCCCCAGACTAATGGTCTTGTTCAGAGGTTAAACTCTGCCATCAAGTCCATGCTACGGGCATTTGCAGATCAGTTTAAGGGGGAGTGGGACAAATATTTGCCCCATCTGTTGTTTGCTTACAGAGAGGTTCCCCAGGAATCCACAGATTTTTCACTCTTTGAGTTGCTGTATGGGCATAGGTTGAGGGGACCTTTAGATTTAATTTGAGATGAGTGGGAAGGTGAGTGTGAGTCTCACAAGGAGTCTGTTGTGGCATACATCCTAAACTTCAGGACATGGCTCAGGGAACTCATGTGCTTGGCCCAGGAGAATCTGGCAGAATCCCAACAACAGAAAAAGGTGTGGTATGACAGGAATGCTCGAGCTAGAGAGTATGCTGTGGGGCAGCAGGTAATTGTTCTCATTCCTGTCAGACACAACAAGCTGCAAGCAGCTTGGGAGGGACCCTACAAGGTGGTAAGAAATGTAAGTGATGTTAATTACATGGTGGAAGTGCTAGGCAGATGGCAGGGGCACAAACTGTATCATGTTAACATGATGAAACCTTACCATGATAGGGAGGTCCTTGTGCTGAGCAGCTGGAGTGGATTGCAGGAGGAGTCTGAGGGAGATCCGGGGACTGATCTCATGAGTGAAGCTCGGGTTGACACCTCAGTGGAAGGGGTAGCAATGTCCCAGCAGCTATCTCCAACCCAGGTTCGAGAAATCTGAGCAGTGTTGCAGGAATTTGGGGACACGTTCACTAGGAAACCAGGGTGCACCCACCTAGTGCAGCACCAGATGGATACAGGACCCCAAAGGCCTATTAGGCAGGCCCCTTATACAGTGCCTCAGAGAGTCAGACAGCCTCTGAGGGAGGAGGTACAGTAGATGTTGGATCTAGGGGTGATTCAAGAGTCCAACATTCCCTGGGCTTCCCTAGTGGTGCTGGTGCCAAAGAAGGATGGCATCAACAGATTCTGTGAGGACTACAGGAAATTAAACAGTCACACAGAGTCAGATGCTTACCCCATGCCTAAGACAGATGAGGCCCTAGAGCAGCTGGGTGGGGCTAAGTATCTTACAACCATTGATCTGACCAAGGGTTACTAGCAGGTGCCCTTGACTCCCAGTGCTAGAGAGAAGTCAGCCTTTGTGACTCCTTTTGGCTTGTATGAGTTCACAAAGATGCCCTTTGGGATGAAGAATGCCCCAGCGACTTTCCAGAGGCTGGTAGATAATATCAAAGCAGGAGCAGGAGGGTTTGCCCTTGCTTACCTAGTTGATATTGCCATCTACAGCCATTCCTGGCCAGAGCACTTTCAGCATGTCAGGGAGGTGTTGGGCAGACTACAGAGGGCAAGGTTGACTGTTAAGCCGAGCAAATGTCAGGTGGGTATGGCAGAGGTCTCCTACCTAGGAAATAGAGTGGGGAGTGGTAAGATAAGGCCAGAACCAAAGTGGAAGCCATTCAGGCATGGCCTGAACCTGTTACTAAAAAGTAGGTGAGGGCATTCTTAGGGACAGCAGGGTACTACAGAAAGTTTGTCCCTAGTTACAGTACCATAGCTCCTCCCCTCACAGACCTGACAAGGAAGAACAGGCCAGATAAGGTAGTGTGGACCCCAGCATGTGAGCAGACATTCCAGAAGCTAAAAGAAGCTTTGGGAGGACCCCCTGTGTTAGCCAGTCTAGATTACAGCAAAAAAATTGTTGTGCAAGTGGATGCTTCAAACCATGGGGTGGGGGCTGTACTTAGCCAGATTTCTTCAGAGGGGGAAGAGCACCCAGTGGTTTATCTCAGTCAGAGGCTCCAATCCAGGGAGGAATGCTATACAGCTGTAGAAAAGGAATGTCTAGCCATAGTGTTGGTACTGCAGAAACTTCAATCTTATCTGTATGGAAGACAATTCACTGTAATGACAGATTACAACCCTCTAACATGGTTAAACAGAGCCAGTCAGCAAAATGCCAAGTTGCTAAGATGGATCCTGGGGTTGCAAGCATACATGTCAGTGCAGCACCACAGTGGGATTAGCAATGCCAATTCAGATGGGCTCTCAAGACAGTGAATGGGGTGAGGTACATTCAGATAGACCTTACCCTCTCAAGCGACGTTTCTCAAGGGTCACTTGAAAAACTAGCTTGAGTTGTCCAGGGGGGGAGAGATGTGAAGATTGGGTAGAGATGGTTGAAGGCTGCCAGCTTAGCCAAATAGAATGTGATACATAATTCTAGCATTTGTAAATATAAATGTAAAATACAGGCTTGTTTTTTAAATGAAAGAAAACACTGTAAAATGCTGAACTTCAAGATTGTAGCAACACTGACATCTGCTGTAAGGAAAACTAAGTCAAGCATTTCAAATCTTTCTTTTGAAGTTAAAAGTATTTCAAATCTGTCCTTTGATCTAGATAGTGGTACCGAAGAGGCTAGCTGAGCACATTCTTTCTATTGTTTTAACTTAAGGAATAATTACTAGAGGGTACATGTGAAATGTACTTTCACTTGCCATAATAAAAAAGACCAGTAGATGGCACTATATACTTTTAAATGTGGAGTTCAATGAAATTTTAAACACTATTATATATCCAATTGCTCATGATTTCCATTCTAACATAATAAAACAAAATCAAGTGTAAAAGCAAGATTAATGAGTTTTAAAACATTTTAGCGACATTTTTACTAAGGTTATTTAAACATTTGCATTTTAACATTTTTTAATTATTTTAAGAAAGAATGGTAAAATAGAAAGACGTAATGGAAGGATGCAATTCATTTGTTTATTTTGAAAATAAAAGCTTGATATGATTGGGTAGGCTTTTAATCATTATGTATAAAAACGGACTTGTGATTAAGTAATTTGTATCTGATGAAGTCATTTGTTGGACGAAAACGCAGATTAATAAAGCGTTCATTGTTGGTGGTTATTTGCACAGCTGTTGGACTGATTTGTACAAAGTAGTCTCCTGATCCGCTTGGCTTTCTTCCTTTTTACTTGTCATTGGTTTCGAGTGGAGGTTGGCCGTTGTTTTTCTTTTATTGGTGTTTTTGGAACAGCATGGAGAAGGAGAAGGAGACACTACCCGTTACTGAAGACGGGAGCCAGACTAGGAAGCTCATAGGGCAGTTGACAGCCCTGGTTGACTTACTGACGCCCCTGTGTGAATCAATGGTTAAATGCACACCAAACCCGGAAGTGTACAGAGAGAACGATGGAATGGAGGTACGCCAGCAGCGACCAAAACGGAAAAGGCATTGTCCTGGTTCTGGGAGTAGGGGAGCGGACTGGGAAGGACCGAACGGTCAGACGTTTGACCCAGCAACTACACCTATCGTTTTCCAAGGCAGTGAAAACGAAGATTTTGAGGACAATGATTACGTTGATAACGGTTCACAGGGGCTCCTGCATAAAGGTACTGTACACTTCTCTAGCACAACAGAGATGAATAACTGGTTAAATGAACCATTTAGGTTTAACTATAATTCAAAAGAAGTGAACAACCGTCAGCATAATAATACTTGTTCATTCAAACAAAACATTGAGAATGCATCCAAACTAATGTACAAGCACAAATCCATTATTATAGAGAATGGATACTTAAATGAATGCTTGAATAGAGGTATAGTTCCTAAGGGACTTCGGACCTGGAAGTACCCTAATAATGTACAGATAGGATCAGTTTTTTACAAGGAACTGATCAAAGTTTTTAACAAATGTGGTTTGGACATTATTAAGTGTATCATTGACGAAAATAATAGGAATTTGGAAATCATTCAAGAGCAAATTAATGAAGTTGATTCACACATAAAGGAGGATTTAATTTTTGAAATTAAAGAAGAAAGGCAGAAATATTTAGAATTAAAGGGAGAAACAGATGAAAAATGTAAGGGTTTAGTCAAAAGGAAAATGGAAAAATTAAAAATGGACATATTAGAATATGAGAATGAGACCAGTTACCCAAAACCTGTTTGTAACAGTATTACCTCCTACCAAAGAAGAAACAACAACAATAGGGAGGAAGGAACAAATGTCAAAAGAAACTATTATAGGGATCCTTACAAAGAAACTCATTACTTTAATTATGACAATGATTTTCCACCTTTGGAGAGACAACAAAGTGAATATAATTTGGATAATAGAAACTTTGGAAATTTTCACAGGAGGGGGGGGGATAAGGGGAAGGGGGAACTACAGACAGTAGTACCTCTGCCCAGAAATACAGTCAACACGACTGATCATATTCAAAAAGAGGGTAACAAGTATATATACAATGGCTTTACCATATACAATTTTTGTAACTTAGAACTTAAAAATGAACACTTTACACTAATGGAAAGGGGCTTTAAATTCATCCCATTGGCTAGAGGGAAGAGGGTACAAACATTAATAGATATGAAGCTTTTCCTCAGAAAAGTGAACTTGGAATTATTATTTAGGAAAGAAGAATTTTGCATTCAAAGAAACAATATAAAAGTGATCGAGGAACAAAGAATACTCAAGAAAAAGTCCACTTTTAACCCACCTATTCACGCACAACTAAAAAACTTTGAAAATGTAATGGAAAATGCAATTAAAAGATTAGATAAAAGAATAAGATATAAGAATAACTTGGAAGGACAAGAGAGAAAAACTCTGGAAGAACTCAGAAACAATGAAGGAATCAGGGTCATGAAGCCTGATAAAGGTGGGGGAGTTGTTTTTATGGAATCAATGGAATATGAAGGAAAAATGAATAGAATATCAATGGATGAAACAAAATATAGGGTAGTCTCACGTAACGAAATAAACTTAGCCTATCTTAAGATAGATATGATGCTGTGTAAAACCAGAAATTGGTCTCTCCACGATTTAACAAGTAGCAATTTTACCAAACAAGTAAATAATCCAGTAGAGCATGTAGAAAAATAAAATAAAACCTTTTATTTAACAAGTGGGATGATAAGCGCTTTCGTGTGGATACAACCACGCTTCTTCAGATAATGATTACACCCACAAACTGACTTTAAATAACAAAACAATTAACCTAAACATTTACAAATTAACTAATTAATAAGTTCAATAACCATTTAAAGATATAATACTTGAAATATAAAACATATATATAATGTGTGAAAATAAATAAATAACAAGTAAATAAAGACTTTTAACCAACTTCATTAAGCCACAGAATATGCAATGTATATAAAAACATCTCCTTACATATATTTAATAAAACTAAAAAGGTCTTGAATAAAATTTAGACTTCAATGTAAGGTTCAAAACTGTAAAATAGAGTACAACATCTCTGGCAATAAATAGATATAAATGTGTTCTAAGAAAAGCATGTTTATATCTAGTAAAACAAACTTCAATAAAGCGCAAAAGTACATTAAGAATATATAAAGATGTATTTTTAATCAGCATACTCTAAAGGCATGGCATTTTGGAGTCACGCATAGGAATCTTTCATCAGGAAATTCAAAAATCAATGCTTATGTCACTTTAATGAATTTGTAGTTACTAAATAATAAAAAGATACTCTAGGTATATTTAAATTTAACTGATCACGTGCCAAGACACTGCTTAGTAACACATAACACTATGGAAAATAAATTCTATTATAACAAAGAACTAAGGAAACAAATGAACAGGATAAAGTGAAGAAGAGTAAAGGGGAAAAAAGGAGGGGGGGAAGGGGGGAAAGGGGGGGAGGGTGTGTATGGTGGCAGGGTATGGAAAGGAAGAGAGGGGGAGGGGGCGGAGGCGTGGGGGAGGGAGGGGGAGGGAAGGGGGGAGGGAGGAAAAGCGAGGCAAAAGGAGAGGCAAAAAGGGGGGTAAAAAGGGGGGCAGAGGGTGGGAAGGAATGAAAAGGAAAATATATATATAAACCTAGGTAAATAAATGAATTAGGGTCCTAAAGAACTCTACAATTAATAATATGTATAAGTATGGCATGTATAACATATATATATGAATATGCTAAGGCACATATAATAAAAATTTTTATGCCGTTAAAATAATATTTTAAAATACTTTATAAAATCTAACTTTAGAATATACAAAGACAATAAGGTATCATAAATGTGCAAAAACCATTATTTGAAACTATACAAAAGTATGTCTATAATGAAGTATATATATATATATATATATATATATATATATATATATATATATATATGTGTGTGTGTGTGTAAAATATACTATACTTACAGGCTAGTAGATTAGTAATAACCAAAAACATTTTTTTAAAAAAACAGTAACCAATTAATTATTTAAATAAATAAATAAATAAACTACTAATTAAATAATTAATTAAAAGTGTATATCTTTATATTCATTAATTACTTATTTAAATGTTATTTAATAATTTACATACAAGTTTAATGATCAACTATAAAAAACAAGGTCTACTAGATTATCAGGGGCAATTACTTAATTAGGGTATATATAAGATTATATATAAGGAAAATTAAATGTTTTTATAGATATTTAATTAGTATATATATAATTAATTGGGTATTAATATATACCAAAATAGAAGAATTTGAAAAGCATTAAAATGCACTGAGATCTGTTGAAAAATATGGTAATGAGTTAAAATATATAATGAAATGTTAGAGTGCAGTGAAATGAATGTAGAATAAATTGCACTAAAACATGATGTACAAAACTATGGCCAAGAACCTGAAATAAAACATTTTTTTAAGATTTTTTAGAAAATTCAGAATCATCTTGTTAGCGTTTCCTACCATTTAGAACAGGCTTTATGGACACTGAAGTGTTCAGACCAGGATAGTTATGTGCATTAAACCTTAGAATCCACTTTAACTCGGCTGATGCAAGGCTATTACTAACATCACCTCCTCTTAAATTCTGTGTGATTACTTCTAACACTCTAAAACAAAACCTATTTAGGAAAGAAGAATTTTGCATTCAAAGAAACAATATAAAAGTGATCGAGGAACAAAGAATACTGAAGAGAAAGTCCACTTTTAACCCACCTATTCACGCACAACTAAAAAACTTTGAAAATGTAATGGAAAATGCAATTAAAAGATTAGATAAAAGAATAAGATATAAGAATAACTTGGAAGGACAAGAGAGAAAAACTCTGGAAGAACTCAGAAACAATGAAGGAATCAGGGTCATGAAGCCTGATAAAGGTGGGGGAGTTGTTTTTATGGAATCAATGGAATATGAAGGAAAAATGAATAGAATATCAATGGATGAAACAAAATATAGGGTAGTCTCACGTAACGAAATAAACTTAGCCTATCTTAAGATAGATATGATGCTGTGTAAAACCAGAAATTGGTCTCTCCACGATGCAACAGTAAGTCGGGGTCCGAGAAAACAGAAGTCTTCAACAAGCAGGTACGACACGAACAGCAAAAGGAATTGGAACTGACTTTGTTGGTTTTCAATTTTTCTAACATTAAGTTATCTAGTTCTGATGTATCGCTACTCAACAAAGGATTGAACTATGCACCATCTCAATACAGTAAATTATCTGATACTCTTGTAGATTTGAGGCTGTTTGCCAGAAAAGTAGCGTTGAAACTGTTTTTTAAAAACCAAACAGGTTCAGCAGGTGTAGCAGAGAATGTATTTAAGCCTAGGAGTACTTTTTCACCAACATTGCCAATGGACGTTGAATGTTTTGTGAAATGCTGTGAAAAGGATTTTTATATAATGTACGCTGAGAAACATGTTAAGAATAGGTTTTTTAATCTTGAGAAAGCTGAATATGAATCGTTGAAATATTTGAAAGACAACAAGAATATAGTCATTACCAATGCTGACAAGGGTGGGGGGGTAGTGGTGCTTGACAGGTATGAGTATATACAGAATATAGAAAGCACCCTACAATCTAATAGTACCTATCAAGAATTGACACTCGAGGGTGTCATGAAAACTATTAACACAGTTAAAGAAGAGTTATATGACATTTTAATGTGTCGACAAGTGAGCAAGGAGATGTTTGATTTTTTGTACATCAAAGACCCTCTAATACCTGTCTTGAAAGGTCTGCCCAAGATCCACAAAAAAGTAAAACCAATACCCATGAGGCCCATAGTATCTGGTAGGTCATGGGCCACTTATAATTTATCGGTCTTTATAGAAAAAATGTTGAGGCCGATAGTGAATAATATAAACACCATCCTTAGAGATACGCAACACCTGTTAAAGGACTTAGCATCCTTTGATTCTTTGGATAGGACACATGGAAAATTGCTTTTGGTAACCTTAGATGTTCGTGACCTATTCACATGTATCCCCAATGAGTATGGAATGCAGGCGGTGAGAGAAACCTTGGCATTGAGCAGTAATTTCTCTAGGAACAGACAGATACTAATCAATCAGTTGTTAGAGCTAGTACTAGAATGCAATGTGTTTACATTTCATAACAAATACTATCTACAAACATGGGGTGTCGCCATGGGCACCCCGTGTGCCAATTCTTACGCAAACCTGGTACTATACCATTGGGAGCAGGCACATGTGTTTAACAGTTGTTGGATGGACAAGATACGCATTTACAGGAGGTTCGTAGACGATGTGATCTTGGCATGGGATGGGACCATTCAGGAATTGGACAGCTTTGTGGAATACCTAGAAACCACTACCACATTCCTAAAATTCACCTATGAATACTCCTATAGGGAGATTAGCTTCTTAGATTTAACCCTATTTTATGATAGAAATGACAAATTGTTGCATAGACTTTTTAGAAAAACCTGCTGGAGGAATGCCCTTTTGGAATATAGCAGTATGCATCCGAGATACATGTTCACAGGCATAATGAAAGGACAATTCTCGAGGCTAACCAGGTTATGTAATGACACAGAAACTCTATGTAATGAGGCTGACTACTTAGAAAAGATGTTTGTAGCCAGAGGGTATAAGAGTAACATAGTGAAAGATATGAGGAATTATGTTATACATGATGTGAACAGACATACTGGTGTGACAGGGAACAAGAAGAGACCTAATGAAGTTAAAAAGTTACAGTTTCCCACTTTGTCTAAACAGAATACAAAAATTAATTACATATTGAAATATACTAATGATATACATGAAATCAAGATGATTATTAACAGACATTGGAACCTTCTTGGGATCAATGATGACACAAGGGAAATAGTAGGTAGTAGACCCAGTTTTGTTTTCAAGACATGTGACAACTTGAAAACAATATTTTCATACAACTCAAATGATATGCCACCTAGAGATGAAATTAAAGTTGACAAGATAGGAACTTTTCCATGCAACCATTGTAGTATGTGTCAACACATCAATCCCATCCAGGAATATACACATCCCAATGGACATTTTCACTTTATACCTAGGAGCTATACAAATTGTGATACCATGAATTTAGTCTACATGGCCAACTGTGAGCTATGTTCAGCGTTCTATGTTGGCCTCACTAAGAGGAAACTAAGAGAACGCGTATACAATCATACTTATGATATACGTAGACAAAATGAGCTCAATGCGCTAGCTAAGCACATCATTTCCAACCCTACGCATAGATTTAGATTTAGGGTACTGCAGAATATTAAAATTAGCCCGAGGTTGGGAGATAATGAGGGAACCTTAGCTAAATTAGAGATGGACTGGATATTTAGAACTGGAGCACATAGAGCTCCAGGTATAAACAATTATGTTTCGATAAAACCATTTCTAGAATAACAGAGGAATAGGGCCTACTAGGATTAGAGCTATTGACTCCATCTGACAGCATCTGGACTTAGAATACACACACTAGTTTCCCTTTGATGTTGTTGAGATGTCCAAAGTTCCTATAAATGAACATACTAAAGGATCTGCCTTGAATCTCTTCCCTCACTATGAGAGAATAGCGTTAGGACTATGGATATGCACACATTTCAGTTTTTTATCTTCACTACAGAAAATATATAGCATTATGTGAGAATACTCAAACAGTGTAGCGGGACTATAATACACGTTCTTAGACATCTGAGTTTACTTTTAAGAAACTCAAGGCTGTCAATTTCAAGTTTTGCGGCCTCGCACATCTTTTGTATGTGGATTTTTTAGGTACATCAGTCTGTGATGTACATACATTAATAAAGTGAAGAATTATTTTTCATATTTTCTTGATATTCAATATATGTATTTATCATACTGCATAGCACGTGACACTTTATAAACTATAACCAGTGATTTTCACTGATTTATAGAAGTACAGACTAATGCTTAGAAATATATAGCCCTTACTATAGCGAGTCAGGTTTTTAGCTGGCTCTGGATTATCATTAAGCTTTGTTGAAACAGCATGTTTGAGGAGCAGATACTAGCTTGATTCCTTTGCTATTTATTGGTTTTGAAGTATCATCTATTTAGCGAATGAGATGGGGTTGTTATATGCCCTGAGGTTTCAACAAGTTTTATACTTGATTTAATTAATAACCTTCAACAGCATTTAATATATATATTTTTTCCTATATTGGTTTGACCCCATTGAAGAAGTGACAATATAGCTATTAGTAACTTATTGTATATATGATTACATACTTGACACTGGATAGATGCTTACGTAATACGTTCAGGATGTATTCCAGCCTTCCTCTATGTCTTGGATTCATCCGACTGCCGACAGCATTACATTTCTTACTAGCAGCAGTCACTGGGCAGATTGAAAGAGGTTTAGTGAAAATGCTTTTTCGGTGTACACTATAATATAGGAGGGTTAGTATATATGTATTTTGTCTAGCCCTGCCATCTACTGATGACACAATCACATGGAATTTATTGTATTTATTTATTCATTGGATATTATATATTTTTTCTAAACTAACATTTCATTATGTGTATTTGCGTATTGTGTTTTACTTTGTTTGCAGTGTTTGCCTCGTCCTTCAGATAGATTTATATTGCGAGCACCATCATTTAATACTTGTAATAAGCTAATGTTTTGATGATGCATGAAGCAACATTTATTGATGTGTTACAACAAGATATCAGTCTGTATTAGACCTAGGATGAGGTTATTTTAATTGAGATTTCTGTATATGCGCCCATATACACATCATTTTCACATACATAGATTTATTAAATTTGTATCATTAGATGAAGTTGAATTAATCTTATTATATTTTACTTTTTATATATTCTCTACTATTTTATTTTGATTGATTTTAACCATATTAAGTCTTAACAGTTTTAATAAGAACAATAACATGATCAGTTTTTTGAATTATAGATAGAACATTATGCTAGTACATCATCACATAGTAATTGTTTATATGACTTACTAATAAGCATTACATAGCTACAACAGTGACAGCGACTGTTTTGTTTTTGGCCTGTGTAAGAACCACCATCTGCAGTGCCTGGATATGAATAGGTTGATCGATCATTTAGCTTAATTAAGCATTTAATTAATGATTTAATTGTATTATTGGAGTGTGTAATGATTTGATCAGCTGATACTGTTTTAGTATAAAAATTCTGGATGTACATAAGTAATTGTAAGTGAAGAAGCTTGCCAGCAGCAAGCGAAAGCGCTTATTCATTTTTATTTATCCATTGGAATAAAGTTCTTTATCTGAGAAGGTGTCTCGTGGTGTATCCTGACTAGTTGCTTCTGGTGAAGGACAAGAGAGAAAAACTCTGGAAGAACTCAGAAACAATGAAGGAATCAGGGTCATGAAGCCTGATAAAGGTGGGGGAGTTGTTTTTATGGAATCAATGGAATATGAAGGAAAAATGAATGGAATATCAATGGATGAAACAAAATATAGGGTAGTCTCACGTAACGAAATAAACTTAGCCTATCTTAAGATAGATATGATGCTACAAGACATGGTTATTTAAACAGTTATTGATGAAAAAATGCTTTTCTTCCTAAAAACAAGCAAGCCAAAGATACCAGTTATTTTCGGTATACCGAAAATACATAAAAACATTTCTGACCCCCCCTTTAGACCCATAGTGTCAGCAGAAGGGTCTAAAACCACACCCTTGGCCAGATTTGTGGACACAAAGACAAAACACATATGGAAAAACAAAAAGGCCATCCTGAGAGATTCCTGGGATTTATTAAGGGAATTAGGTCCGGAATTGTTTGACAAGGACACATTATTCGTAACTATAGATATAGTGGATTTATTTGGGTCCATACCATATGAGGAAGGCATCAGAATGTTTGAGGAAGAAGTATTCAATGACAATAAATTGGCATTTGAAGACAAGGTAGCGTGCATAGGTTTGATGGACTCAGTATTAAGAAACAATTTCTTATTGCACCAAGGGGAATTTTTTCAACAAATCCAAGGTGTAGCAATGGGGGCAGCCTGTGCACCTACCTTTGCCAATTTAGTTCTTGCCAATTGGGAGGAGAGATTCATTCTTCGGTCAGACTATTCCAAATATTTCAAGTTGTACAAAAGATTCCTTGATGACATAATAATTTTTTGGACCGGAGGCCAGGACAAACTAAATGAGTTTATGCAATACATTGAGGAAACTACCAGTTTCCTTAAATTCACACACACAACATCCAATACAAGTATTGCATATTTGGATGTAGAAATTGTCAAAGGGAATGATACTTTGGAGACCAAAGTGTATAGGAAGGACACATATGTTAATTCATTTCTCCATTTTGACAGTGGACATCCCATTCACTGCAAGAAAAACCTGGTGAAAGGACAATTCGTCAGGGGATCTAGGATGACAAGTACTGACGAGGACTTCACCAAAGAATGTGATACATTAGAAGAGATGTTCCGTGATAGAGGATACCCAAAGCAGTTCATTAAACAATTAAGAAGCGAGGTTATGGAAGCAAGAAGGGGAAGATTCAAACCAATAAAAGGGGTAAAGGAGGAAATATTGAATGACACTAACAATGGGTCATCTAAGAATGAAAACTACCATCAGGCATTAGTTCTAGAATATAATGCCCTAAACAGAAATTAGGAGTTATGTACCTACCATAACGTTCCATGTTAGTTGTCTTCTCTCGCCTTCTTTCTTGCTGGATGGGTTCGGAGCCGATCCTCGGCTCCGACTCGGCACTTGCTTTAGCTTGAGAACTCCTTTTACCAGCTCGAGGCAACCCTATATCCCATGATGCAAGGCGGAACTACCTCAGATCTCGTTTGGTAGCTAACCTACCCTGCTAAAGACTATCCTAACATAATTAGGAACACAAGTTCCTAATAGAAGTCCTCATATGAAGGCTCAGGAGGAAAACAACCTAATAGGAACTCTTCAAGATCTGTCCAGGCCAGGGGGAAGGAGGGAGGGACGCAAGAAAGAAGGCGAGAGAAGACAACTAACATGGAACGTTATGGTAGGTACATAACTTCTAAATGTTAAGTTGTCAATTACGCCTTCATTCTTGCTGGATGGGACCGCGTCCCTAGCACCTGTATCCCGGGTGGCTCAATGGAACAGACTCTTGAGAACTGTGGAACCAAAACTGGCCCTATCTCTGGAGGCCAAGTCCAACTTGTAATGAGAGACAAAGGTATGAGGCGTGGCCCAAGTAGCTGCTGCACAAATGGTATCAATGGGTAGTCTATCCTGAAAGGCTGCAGAAGTGGATAGACTCCTGGTTGAGTGTGCTTTTGGTTTAGAAGATAGCTGTTTGCCTCTGAGAGAGTACACATAGGAAATGGTGGAAGTCAACCATCTGGATAAGGTCACTTTAGAAACTGGAAGACCTATCCTGTTTTCTGCATAGGAGACAAATAATTGGTCCGATTTTCTGAATTGTTTAGTTCTATGCAAATAGTACCTGAGCTGACGATGGACATCCAAAAATGCAGTTTCTGTTCAGCTCTGTCGGAATAGTTTGGGAAAAATACTGGTAGATCTATAGATTGGTTAATATTGGTTTGAGACACGACTTTGGGGAGAAAGGAAGGGTTAGTTCTTAATGATACCCTGTCCTTATGAAAAACCAAATAAGGGGAACGAATGCAGAGAGCTTGAATCTTGGAAACCCTTCTTGCAGAAGTGACAGCCAGTAAAAATATAGTTTTCCAGGTCAATAACTTCAAAGAACATGAAGCAGACGGTTCGAAGGGAGGTAGTATCAAGGATGCCAACATTAAGTTTAGATCCCATTGCGGAGGAGGATGCTTTATAGGTGGTTTTAGGAGAAAAATTCCTCTCAGAAAGGCCTTGCATAATCTATGAGACATAATGTTATTTTCATGCAAGCCAACATGATACTTGGAAATAGCAGCCAGTTGTACTTTGACTGTAGATGACGAGGATCCTGAATGAAAAACCTCCGCCAGGAAATCTAAAACAGAATGTACAGGAGCAGTAAAGGGATCAATTTTTCTGGAATTTGCCCAAATAGAAAAACGTTGCCACTTGCTAGCATAAACAGTCCTAGTGGACGACTTCAAAGAAGACACTAAAATGTCTCTGACTGAGTCAGAAATCATCGGTAGCCTGGCTAGGGAAGGAAGTGGAGCAACCAAGCAGTGAGGTTGAGAGAATGAATGGCCCGGTGCTGCTGACCCGACTGATGGATCAAGAGATCCGGAACTGGGTCCAGATGCCAGGGCTGCACCAGAAGGTGACGATGCAGAGACGGAAACCAAATTTGTCGAGGCCAATATGGGGCAATGAGGATCAACTTGGCCCTCAAAACAGTGGCTTTCTGAATGACTTGTAGAATCAAGGGAAAGGGAGGAAAAGCATACAGAAGTCCCCGGGGCCAATCCTGGGTTAGAGAGTCTCTCAGGGGTTGGCCTGGAAGGGGAAAGAGAGTGAAAAAATCGGGGCACTTGTTGTTTTGAGGAGTAGCAAAAAGATCGCAACAAGGAGTGCCCCACTTCAGAAATATCTGATCCACTACAGATTGATTGAGATACCACTCGTGAGGCATCAGAATGGATCTGCTCAGCCTGTCCGCCAAAAGGTTGGACCTGCCGGGGATGTGCGTTGCTATCAGAAACCGCTGAGAAGAGATCGCCCATTGCCAATGTCTGAGAGCTTCTCGACATAACGGATAGGACCTGGTCCCGCCCTGTTTGTTGATGTACCAGACCACGGACATGTTGTCCGTTTGTACTGCAATAGTCCCCGTGGGAAGAAAGTCGTTGAGGGCTTGCAACGTTAAAAGCACTGCTCTCATCTCCAGGACATTTATGTGCAGATGGTATTCTATGGGTTGCCACGTCCCGTGGACCATCCTACCCTGATAATGCCCCCCCCCACCCGATCAGAGAGGCATCCGTAGTGACTGTGGCAACTGGAGGAGGGGGAATAAAGGGTCGGCCCTGATGAAGAAGAGGGGAAGATATCCACCAGTTCAGATGAGCTCTGCACGACTGTGTGACTAAGATTTCGTGCCTCATCGGGAGACTGTGGTACGACCACTGCGTGAATAGCATCCACTGCAGAAGACGCATGTGGAAGCGAGCCAGTGGTAGAAGAACAATGGCCGCAGCCATAAGACCTAGAACCTTCAGTATAAATCTGGCTTTGATCTTGTTGCTTTGCAATAGAATCCGAACGAATTTTTGGATGTCCAGAATTCTTTGATCTGTTAGTCTGGCTAACATTTTGACGGTGTTTAATTCTGCGCCTATAAAGGTGATAGATTGGCAAGGCAGCAGAGAAGATTTTTCGAAATTTACTGAAATTCCCAAACTCCTGCAAAGCTGTAGAGTGTAGTCTCTGGACTGAAGAAGCTGACACTTGGTGGTGGCGGAGAGGAGCCAGTCGTCCAAGTAGGGAAACACCTGGAATCCTTGACATCTCAGATGAGCTGTGACCACTGCCATGCATTTGGTAAACACTCTGGGGGCTGAAGTGAGGCCAAAGGGCAGTGCTCTGAATTGGTAATGACTGGTCCCTAGCCGAAAGCGGAGAAACCTTCTGGAGCGTCTGTGAATCTTTATGTGACAGTACGCATCCTGAAGGTCTATAGAGCACATCCAGTTGTCCTTGCCCAGAAAGGGCAGAATGGACTGAAGCGTGACCATCCGGAATCTTGCCTTCTTGACAAATCTGTTTAGATTGCTCAGGTCTAATATTGGTCTCCAATCTCCCGTCCTTTTGGGGACCAAAAAGAATCTCGAGTAGACGCCGGATCCTGCCTGGTCTGCCGGCACAGTCTGGACGGCTCTTTTTTCTAGGAGCTTTGAAACCTCCTGTTCTGCCAAATCCCTTTGACTGGGTGAGATGTCTGGAAGGGATTGTAGAGGTACGGGAAACCTTTCGAAGGGGATTTTGTAACCCTCGGATATGATCGACTGTACCCACATCTCTTGTGAGAGGGATTGCCAGGCTACTGGGTACAGTGAAATCCTTCCCCCGACTGCCTCCAAGGGTGGACAGTCGGGCAACACCTCAGGGATGCTGAAAGGGCTTCTCAGGAAGAGACTCCCTGTTGCCCTGGTTCTGAGGACCCCCCCTGCCTCTAGGGCGGCGTCTATTATTGTTACCCCCTCTGCCTCTGGGGGTAAACTGACCACGTGCATCCAGTGTAGCTCCTTGGGCTTTACGGAACCACATCTCCCCCCCCTTCTGACCCTTGGGATATGGTCTAGAAGGAGTGGAAAATTGGACTCCAACGGCAGAAAGAGTTTTACCGTCCTGCTCACACCTGGTCAAGGTATCCTTCACCTGAGGTCCAAACAAAGCCGAACCATCAAAGGGGGTATTAGTGAAGGACGCCTTAAAGGGGTCCGCAAAATTACAAAGCCGCATCCAGGCTTGGCGTCTAAGAGCAACTCCTGTGCCTGCGGCCCTGCTCGCTCCATCGGCCGCATAGGATATGAGCCGCATGGAGGAGTTAGATATGGAATTCAGGATTGCAAGCTGCGAGGCAATCTTTTCTTGAGCCCCAGCAGCAGAAAGATCCTGGACTACTTCACCCAGTTCCTTGAGAATATCTCGTTGAAGCCTGGTGAAGTGACAAAGATAATTCAGCTTAACGCATAGCAAAGGTCGCTGAAGAAAACATCCGCTTTCCATACCTGTCCATGGTCCTAGAATCCTTGTTAGGAGGATGGACAGGTACTGAAGGATCCGCCAGTTCCTTCTTAGTGGCCGCCACCACCATAGCATCCACAGAGACACCCTTGGAAAGGAACTGTTTGTCCGAAGGGGCCGTGATGAATTTGGATGGTCTCCTGGGGACAGGTTCCACAGAATCTGGAGCCGCCCACGCCTTCCGAGCCACTACCTGCATAAGTGGGTCGAAAGGCGGAGACACCCAGGAGGTGGAGGGTCGGGATCCAAAAGCCTCCAGGTATACCGACTCATCCTCGGAGGGGTCAATGGAGGGCCAATTTCCCCTCTGTTTGAGGAGCTCAAGGATGTCTGAAAAGGAAACATCCTCAGAGGGGGACCGTGGGGAACTCTCCGACTCATCTAAGTCGGTATCAGGTGTAGTAGACTCAGGGGAGTCTGTGTGTTTCCTCTTACACGTCCTCTTCCGAGGGGGTTCCCCTGCAGGATCAGGAGAAACCTCGGAAGAGGAGGAAATTCCCAATGGGGAAACCTGGGGCGATGGATCCCTGGGCCTGAGAGCAAGAGGCTGGCAAGAGGCGTCTGCAGGTACTGATGAGGGAGGAGCTAGAGGGATGGACCGTTGACCAGGCTCAGAGGCCAGGACACTCCTCATCACCTCAAAGGCTCCCCTCCCCGGGAGGCCGGAATATCCCCGCTCCGAGGAAACAGGAATTCCTGGCTCCAATGAGAGGGAAGGCTCCGAGGCCGATGTCGGCACCGAGCTTACCAAAGCCGAAGCCCCGAGAGGGAGAGCGGGGTCGGACAAGGGTCCGATGCCACTAGCCCCCTCGGAGCCGACAATGGAAACCCGACGACCGGATCCCTCCAAGGAAGGCCTCAAGGAGGAGATCGGAGCCGAGGACGACGGAGCCGAAGGATGTATCGGCTCCGGCACCGAAACAGTCGCTGTCCCGAGAAGCTCCGGCTCCCAACTCTGATGTGGAGTTGGAGGAGGAAGTTCAAGGGGTGAGGCTATAGCCGAAGTCTGTTGAGACGGGCTATGGAGCATTTGGGCCAGTGCCTGAGACTTCAACAGCCTGCTTACCACCCTCTCTAAGTCGTGGTCAGACAGCCTGGAAGATCTCGAAGATCGGCTCCGATGGCTCCGCTCCGACAAAAGAGGAGACCCCGGAGCCGAGTGGATACTCAGTAACGAAGGGGACCGAGATCTCTTTCAGGACGAAGCCATCGGAGCCGAAGTCCCCTGAACTCCAGATGGAGCCGAAGGTTTCGCCCGATGCTGGATAAGGTGTCGGCTCCAGCCGGAGCCGACAAGGCCACAGTAGACAAGGTATCGGAACCAGCCGGTGCCGAACCCACTATTTTTATGGTAGATACATCGGTTCCAGCCGGAGCCGATCTCGGCTCCGACGGAGCCGGAGCCACTGGAGGAGGCTTGGATACTGAAGCCTGAGCCTTCGGTGGCTTAGAAGGTTTCCCAGACCCTGCTTTAGAGGGAGAACCTTCTGGCTTAAGTAAGCCACGGAGGATAAGCTTATTCCTCCTTTCCTGCAGGACTCTCTGGCTAAAAGAGTGACACAAAGCACAGGAGTCCTGCAGGTGCAAAGGCCCCAGGCAATAAACACAAGAAGTGTGACCGTCACTTCTTGAAGCCTGAGACCTTGCCTTCCCTAGACATATCCTAGGAGGAAGTAACACACACAAACCCCAACAAACACACAAAATTAATCCCCTACACACAACACACAGGAAGGGATTAACCAAAGGGGTTTTAGGCCTAACTAAAACTTTACACTAAAGGTTATAAAAAGGTTATAAAGTTTGAAAAACAAGGGAATAGGGTGGGCTGTAATTCACTACAGACTATACTATGAATACAAGGGGAAAATAAAACCCTAACTAAGCTTTTCTGATTTTAACAAGAAAATCACTTACCTCAGCTGGCAAAGGAGACCTCTTTCGCTAAGCGGCAAACGAGATCTGAGGTAGTTCCGCCTTGCATCATGGGATATAGGGTTGCCTCGAGCTGGTAAAAGGAGTTCTCAAGCTAAAGCAAGTGCCGAGTCGGAGCCGAGGATCGGCTCCGAACCCATCCAGCAAGAATGAAGGCGAGATTGACAACTTGACATGGTAAATGAAGTGTTTCATAAAGAATGGGAGAAGTTTAAAACTCTCTCAGACATAGAAGGCCTTTCAGAATTGAATCCAAAGATAGTGTACAAAAATTCCACTAACATAAAAAATATTTTAGAAACAGGGAACAATAGGAACAAAAAATTGGGGGACAGGGCTAATTCAAACAAGGTAGGTACTTACAAATGTGGAAAATGTAGACAATGTGAGTTTATAACAAATCAGGAGAAAATTTACCTAGATAGCAGGGATTTATGGTTATACAGCAACGGTTATTTCAATTGTGAGTCTAGGGGCTTGGTTTACTTAGTAATTTGTAATAAATGTTCATCTTACTACGTAGGTAAGACCGAGAGATCCTTGAAAAAGAGGATTTATGAACATATCTACGATATTAAGAAAAGGAAAGAAACCAACGCACTATTTAGACATTCACAATTATGTAAAGAATATGAATTTAGATTCTTCGTTTTAGACCAAGTGAAAGTGGATATGAGAGGTGGTCCTTGGGAAGAAAACATTGCCTACAAAGAATTATGGTGGCAACTAAACCTGGAGGCAAACAAAACCCCTGGTTTAAATGAATATATTTCCATTTTACCACTGTTAAAGTTAAAAGCAGCAAAGATATAATACAAACACACTTGCCATAATAAAAAAGACCAGTAGATGGCACTATATACTTTTAAATGTGGAGTTCAATGAAATTTTAAACACTATTATATATCCAATTGCTCATGATTTCCATCCTAACATAATAAAACAAAATCAAGTATAAAAGCAAGATTAATGAGTTTTAAAACATTTTAGCGACATTTTTACTAAGGTTATTTAAACATTTGCATTTTAACATTTTTTAATTATTTTAAGAAAGAATGGTAAAATAGAAAGACGTAATGGAAGGATGCAATTCATTTGTTTATTTTGAAAATAAAAGCTTGATATGATTGGGTAGGCTTTTAATCATTAAGTATAAAAACGGACTTGTGATTAAGTAATTTGTATCTGATGAAGTCATTTGTTGGACAAAAACGCAGATTAATAAAGCGTTCATTGTTGGTGGTTATTTGCACAGCTGTTGGACTGATTTGTACAAAGTAGTCTCCTGATCCGCTTGGCTTTCTTCCTTTTTACTTACATGTGAAATGTCTTTTATTGTTGTAGTTTCCCGAGCAGGTGTTAGCTTGCTAAATAATGTAGCCTGTTGGCCTGGGAACTTCCAGCTAAGTGTCAAAGAAATTATGTAATGGGAACTAAATGAGAATGATGTAATCTGGGAGGGCCCAGCAGAAATGTTTGTCAGTGATTTTAAAAACTATTGCTCAGACAGAGAATGTAAGCATTTTGATCTTGGACATCTAACTCAGCACTGTCTTATGCTCTCTTAAGTAAGTTATCTTAGAAGTGTGTTTTCTTGAAGAAATAGCTAGGATTATAAAGACTAGACTAAGTGTTTTTCTGTTATGTCAGAACTATACTACAGAATTATGTTTCTGTGTGATCTCTGAACTCTTGAATAGCACTGTGGTGTAGTAGTATTGTCTTGTGTTTTTAATATTTATTATTAAATATTTTTAAACCCTTTTCAACTGTGGCTGGTTTATGTAGAGATAAATTAAGCTCTAGAATACATTGCATGCTTATAAGTGATCCTGGACTACGCACTTCCAATACGCCTTGATTGCTTACGTTACACTACTATTGGATAATAATATTGCACAGTAATAATTGGGCACCCTTTTAATGGCCTTTGGGTAGCTGATAACTATTAGCTGGTGGTGGCAGGAATTACTACTGTATAGTCTGGGTATAGGGGCACAGCTGGAGAATCTGTGTCAGCCTTTCCCAGGAGTGTCTGTGAAGTTGTATAAATACTTATCTGAAAGTGTGTGTGTGTGTGTGTGTGTGTGTGTGTGTGTGTGTGTGTGTGTGTGTGTGTGTGTGTGTGCATGTGTGTGTGTCAGCTACTTGGGCAGGGACACAAAGCACTGGTTGGACAAAGAGGGTACTGGAGGTTAGCTTGCCAGCTAGGCTGAGATCTGGACCCTATAGCTGTGCCAGTGGGGAGTCTTACTGGGGACCTGGGGAGCAAAGAAGTGACCAGCCCCAGACTGACTGTGATCTCTGTGTGCTCATAAGGGAAATTGCACTTTACTGTGTGTATTTGTTATCCTTTCCTCATATATGAGACGCCCTCTCTGGTGTTAGTGGTGAGGATTGAGGCTCCTTGATTGCTGGGCCAGGACACGGGTGTCACAGGGTGGATTCCCAAAGCTTATCCAACTTGGGAGAAGGAAGGATAAGGGTCCAGGAGCACCTGAAGAACTGTCCTCATGAAACCTGCACTGAATCTAGAAAAGCATCCAATTTATAGTGCTTTGTGAAGGTAAGGACAATGGACCAAGTTGCTGTCTGTGGAATACTTCTAGAGTCCACACCTTTACAAAATAGTCCAGGTGAAAAGTGCCTTTACTTTGCCTGGATTTACTTTGCCACAGTGGGTGTAACGCAAAATAATAAGAGAGGAAAACCCACATGCAGTGATTTGCTTAGAGACAGGTTTGAACTTTTTTTGCCCCAGAAAAGGAAATAAAAAGTTTTTTGGCCTTCCTTAATGGCTCTGTTCTGTCAAGCAAGTACCTGAGCTGTCTATGGCGGTCTACTTCTAAATTCTGAAATTACAAAACTTTGAATTTCTTATGGTTGAGACCATAAGATCTAGGTTTTGAAACTTTGAACCATTTAAATGGGGATCATCGTACTGCACCGCTGAACGGTATATTTACCATTTTCCTTGCTGTAGTGCGATTTTGGAGTTGGTATATTTAATTAGCAGGGGGTGTGGGAGGTGCAGGGTTGCTTGCCTCCCTGCAAAAATGTAACAAATAAGACTTTTTTGGTTTTATTATTATTTGTTTTATTTACATTTAAGTTTCAAAACTTCGATCTTATGGTCTCCACCATAAGAAATTTGAAATTTTGAAACTTTGAAATTTAGAAGTAAATCTGACTACGCACATTCATGGAATAAATAAATATTTTTCCTACTGCTTAGGTTCCAGAAAGAACACATGGCAATATAAAGACTGGTAGACAGTGAAGACTGAAATCACGTTTGGCCTGAAAATAAAAAGAATAAGTGCTAAACACAACCCTGTCCTGAGGGACTCAGGAAAGGCTGACTCACAGAAAAGGGTGACCCACTATGAGAACTTGCAGCTCAAAAAACTCACCTTGCAAATGTCAGAGCAATAAGCAAAGCAGTTTTCCACAATAAGAACCTAAGATCAGCATGAGCTGCCAGTTCGAAGGTGGTAAGATCAAATTACATTTATTTATTTTTTAAAGAACAAAGTGGAAGTCCCATGAAGGAGGAATTTGCTTATTATGGGGTCTCATTTACACTTCTCCTCTCATGAACTGTTTTACCAAAAAAGAGGAAATAAGAGAGGGAGCCAATGGGAGACAAGCAGAGATGGTCACTAAATGCCCCCTAATCATAGGCTAAGCCATACTGAAGTAGCTCTCACCAAAATTTCAAGATCAAAGGGATATTAACCACAATGAACCCTCTGTTTTTATTTAGGGACTACTTAAAAACCCTCAACCATTTGTACACATAAGGTTTTCTGAAAGAAGGTGCTCTGACCTTTTTTAACACCTGTTGCACATCCTCATAGTACAAGTGCTCAAACAGGGTCAAGATTAAATAATCCAAACTGTCAATTGAAGTTTTTTTTTTTAAACAGTGTGAACCAGTTGCCTCTGAGACAGATGAGCAGATTCAGAGTGTGAAAAGGAAGTATGTGGTAATTGCCCTTGGCCACTACCATTAAAGGGGAAACCAAGACTGGATGGGCCAGTGGGAGGGGGGTCACCACTTTGATCTCTGGCATTTCCTCTTTGAACTTTGAGAAATAACTTGTGAATCAATAGAAACAGTGAAAATGTATACAGAAACATTCTTGTCCAAGGAAACGAGAATGCATCTGTCCTGTAAGTATGGCTGCAAGGATATTTAGAACAGAATTTCTCCAGCTGTCTGTTTTGACAGGAGACAGATATATTTGAGGCATTCCCCACATCTGGACTAGATCCTGGAACACTACTACATTGAGTTTTCACTCACATGGGTCTGCCAGGATCTGCTCAGTCTATCTGCCACAGTGTTCTACTTTGATGGGATGCGTGATGTTTGAAGAGACAGAGAATACTGAGAAGCCCACTCACAGGCTATTATTGCCAATTGGCACTAGGGTAATCTAGTACGACAGGATGTTGTCTTCAGGCAAAAAGGCTAAACTCTTGTTGAAGATGATTAAGCACCCAGAAAGAGGTGAGGGTGTTAAATGCAAGTTTTGGAGGCTGAACCCTAGATTGGAGAGTCAGGATGAGGCCTTCTCTAGCAATTCCATGCATGCAGACAGACTCCACACAGATCAACAAGTCATCCAAGTATGGAAAAAAAGTGAATGCCCAAAGTCCATCAGTGGGCCACTACCAGCGCAAGGCATTTGGTAAACATTCATGTTGCAGTGGATAGCACAAAGGGCAATACAGAAAACCGATAGCACAAACCAGACACAACAAATCTGATATCCACTGAAGTGATGAGCAATGGAGATATGAAGAAAGACATATGTCAAGACCAGGGTTGCCATGAAACATTGGTCCAGAAACAGAGGAAGCACTGTCTGCAGAATGAGCATTTTAAACTTGGGGACCTTGATAAATGCATTAAAAAAGAAAGGTCCCACACTATTCTCTTATATTGCTCTTATTGGGGTTCTTTCCAAAGAAGGGACCGGTTCTATGATCCCTGACTCCAGAATTTGCTGGAGAACAGGAGGGAATAACAAAGTCTGGTCCAGCAGATGAGGGGGTACCCCCCCGAAAAGAGGTGGAAGATCTTTTCACTTCTTTCCCAAATCTTTGCCTACAATGTTTGCATCCATTTGTCTGAAATCACTGATGGCCAGGCTGCCTTGCTGAGAGCAAACTTGAGAGACAAAGCACCTGACAGGGGTCTTGATAAAGACGGGTGCCACACCTCATTATAGTCATAAGTTGGAATTGGAGTTTTCTTTTGCAGAGTTGTTGTCCTGCTGTTTCCTTTTATTTTCTTGGATTATGTTCAACTGGTTAGTCTGGCAAAAATTAGATTGCTTAAGAGAAGAGAACAAGAATCTGATTAGCTGCTGCACCAAACATGCAATCAGACTCCGATGCCCTGGATCAACTTATCCACACCCCCACCAGGGGCAACAATATCCTAGATCTAGTCATTACCAACATGAGTGACTGGTGTTCCACACCTGAAGTCAATGCCTCATTGGTCCGATCCGACCATAAGCTAATTACCCTAGATATCCACATCTTGCCCCCTCCCCCCATTAAGGAAACCATGGTAAAAAATTTCTCCAAAGCCAACTTCATGCTTCTTAAGACAGAAGTGGTGAACTTCATAACACCCGTGCATAAGGACAATACAGTTACGACTACTGAATCCTATACAATTGCACTTTATAAGCACTTACATGAGTGCATGGATCGTGCTATCCCAAACAGAACCAAGACGCTATCCTGCAAAAAAAGGAAGTCAATCTGGTGGTCCCCTGCCATAAACAAACTGTACAACAGAAGAAAGAAACTGTTGCAAAATAGAGTAAAATCCCATGAGTGGAGGAGCTCCCTGGTCAGCCTCAGTAAGAAGCTGCGATCCCTGATAAAATCCTCCAAAGCTAGTTACGAAAACAAAATCGCCACTGATTCTAAAGACAACCACAAAGCTTTCTATAGCTATGTCAAGAATCTCAATGGCAACACTCACATCTGCTCTGAGTTACAGCACAACGGCACTAAATATACAGACCGAACTGAAATTGCCAACATCCTGGCAGATAGGTTCAGTGCTAACTTTATCCCCCCTCACCCCCTAAAGAGCCCATCTCTATACCTGAAGAATGCAAAGTTCCTGTAATCACAGCTGCACAGGTAAAAAACACACTCTCCAAATCCAAGAACACAGCATCCATGGGACCAGAAAACATCCCAGGTTGCATTCTACACGAACTATAGAATGAATTGGCACCCCACCTAAGTACCATGTTCAATCATAGCCTCACCTCAGGCTTTGTGCCTGCTGAATGGCGCACAGTGACAGTTATCCCACTCCACAAGGGGGGAGCCACCATGGACCCCAGGAACTACTGCCCCATTAGCCTGATGAGCCTGGTCTGCAAGGCCATGGAACGTATCATCATGGAACTTATAAACAAAGACATTGGTAATCTCCAAACTCTGGACCCCACCCAGTTCGGGTTTGTAAAAGGCAGATCATGTCTCCTAAACCTGATAGACTTCTTTGAAGCAGTCACAAAATCTGTAGACAAGGGTAAGGTGGTTCACACAACCTATCTAAATCTTGCCAAGGCTTTCGACACCATCCTCCACTCTGGAATTATAGATAAATTCACTAAACTAGGTATAAAACTCTATGTCACAAGATGGGTTGACAACTGGCTCACTGACAGAACCCACACTGTGAAAGTAGCAGACTCCAAATCCGACTTCAGACCAGTGACAAGTGGAGTACCACAGGGTTCAGTCCTGGGTCTTCTCCTATTTGGTATCTACTTCTTTGAAGTACAGGCTAACACAGAAGGTCTTTGGCTAATGAAGTTTGCAGATGACTGCAAACTAGGAGCCATAATCAAAACTCCTAACAATGTGGACATCCTACAAAAGGGCCTCACTGAGACAGATGCCTGGTGTCAAAGCCATGGCCTCAAGCTCAATGCCAAAAAGTGCATTGTCATCCCCTTTGGTAAAAACTCTGTACCCATGAACTACAACATAGGCAGTAGTATACTTAACACCGAAAGTGTGAGACCTTGGGACCCAGGTGGACAGAAGTCTCTCCTTTGATAATCACATCACCGCAGTAGTCAGGAAATCCTTCTACGTGGTACGCCTCATCACAAAAAGGTTTCTCATCCAGAAAAAAAGAGGTCATTGTTCCCCTCTACTCATCACTCATTAGACCCATTATAGAGTACAACACCCCTTTTGGTATGTGCCTCACAAGACATCTACAACAACTGGAAAGGCCACAGAAATACCTCACAAAGAGGATTACCGGCCTCAAACAGATGCCCTACGCAGATCGTCTCAAAAAACTCCAGCTTTACTCCCTCGCATATCGCCTACTCAGAGGCGATCTCTGCCTATCATACAAAGCTATGTCAAACCCAGAGCTGTTGGACATGCTCCATTTAAAGAAATCCCAATCCCTCCAAGCTACATGCTCTAGGGACCTAAACCTTGTCACCACAATAAACAGAACATGTCGGAGAGATAGATTACTGCCCCAGAGACTTCCCATACTCTGGAATAAACTACCTATCTATATCAGACAAAGCTCCTCATTAGTACTCTTCAAGAAAAATCTTGATGACTGGATGGGAAATAGGAAATTCACCCCGGGGATCACCTCTGTGGCTCTGCTAGACAGTGGCACAGGAAAATAATTTTCTTGGGTGGCAAAAGCCAGGGTACCTTTTTGGCTGGGCTTGTATAGGCTCCAGGGCCAATAGCCTAGTACCTACCTATGAACCTATGAACATTCATAATCACATTTTCACATGCAATTTTCATTTTTTTACCTTATCATTCATTTTGTAACACATAAGAAAAATTCTGGGAGTGCAAGCCAGCATACCTCCTAATCACCACTGACAGACAATGCTACATTTCTAGAAATATTTTCAGCCCCCTCTAAGACACTTTTTAGAGCATGTTTTGACACCTGAAAAACACTGGAAACAATATCTTTAATGCAGACCTTTTGCTTTGCAGACAATTGTGCAGCAAACTTGTCAAAAATGTACATGCATCTCAATAAAAACTTCCACTGAAAACACTGGCAGTTAAACACTTTAAAAGCTACCATGCTGGACTACCCCAGCTTCTTCCCCTGAGATTTTAGGCACTTGCCTATTTAATCTTGAGGGACTGGGTAAAAATAAGATATGGTCTTCTAATTAGCAAACATCACTGGGGACACAGCAGCAGGGTACACAGACAAAAGGGTTTGTAGGCCAGACAAGGCAGAGTATACCCTAAAATTCTTAAACTCTTTCTGAGGCAAGTCTCAAAAAGCAGAGAACTACAAGCTTTCTAGAAGACATCCCCCAATGCTGGGATTAAAGAAGGGAAGGGAAACATGTATTTGGTCCCTGTATCAGTTTGCCATCAGAGGAAACCAACTGATCCAACACATATCAGTGTCCTCAGTCACAGGATCGCCTTCAAAAAGAGGAACCTTAGCAGACTGATTGGGGATGGAAGTGCCAGCATTAATATAACCAGGGTATGCATCCCATAAACTGCCTGTGCCATGGATCTATACATATCCATCATTTCAGATGGGAAACCAGTCAGAGACTGTTGCCCCATCATGTGAAGGGGCTTTTGTTTCTTTTTAGCATACAATATTCTAGTGGAAAAATCCCCAGAGGGAAAGTATCAGTACTGGCAACAGATCATATATCCTTGACTTCCCCTACACCTAAAGGGTTTGGTTCTCCCATACCTGAAACAGGCAAGAGTACAGCTCCAGAGGATTCTCTGACCCTCATGTCATGCACAGTTGTGATACTACAACCATCCCAGGAGACCTTTATGTAACTGAAGATGAGTGGTCCAATACCCAGGTGGAAGCTAAGACTACTGTGGAATCATAAGCCATAGGCTGAGGCACATTTTTTATTTACTATTTAGTTTTCTTAGGTGCACTTGGAGAAGGTGGTGATGGGGTCTGAGTCCATCAAGTCAGGGGATAAGAAACTAGCCAGCTCAATACCAAATACTGCTGCACTGTCATCCCAGTAAGAAAATGAACAAATCCCACTATTTTCTTTCTAAATAGCAATCTAAAGACTATTTCAGTAGGGATAGTATTTTGAACACTGCACTCAGAAAATAAAAAGTTATGTACTCACCATAACATTCCATCTGTGTTGTCCATTTTCATTCATCCTCAATTGTTGGGTTTGGATCCGACCCTTGGATCTGACTCAGCAGCTTCTTCCAGATCGCATGATTCTTGAACTCTCAAGCTCCTCCTTTACCCATAATGCCCCACCAACCTAAAATACCTCAGATCTAGTTTGTTCCTCATATGACTAACACAGCAGTGGAAAATAAGAAAATAATGGAAGTTGCAGCACAAACAAGGAAAAAGAAGTTATGTCCTTACCATAACGTTCCATATGAGTTGTTCATCTTGCCTTTTGTTCTTACACGTGGGTTGGAGCCGATCCCTCAGCTCCGAATCAGCCGCTTTTCAAGCTCAGACTCTCAGAGAAGTTCGTGACCTAGTGTATATCCCATGATGCTCTACTGTACATCCCCAGATCTAGTGTGCTGCAACCAAGACAGCCTACCGACAGAATAAGACTATGGAGTCTACCTGCTTAGATAATTATAACAGAAAAAGGAAACGAAGAGTAGGAATGTATTAACAGACTGACAACTGAACCAGTCCTCCAAGGCAACCATCTCCTCGACTGGAGGGGGAAGGTGGGCGGGAATGTAAGAACAAAAGGCGAGATGAACAACTCACATGGAACGTTATGGTAAGGACATAACTTCTTTATGTGAAGTTGTTCTATCTCGCTGTTCTGTTCTTACACGTGGGTAGCGTCCCAAGCACCCTTACCCTGGCTGGCTCATGGGAGAACATTCCTGAGCACAGTGGAACCAAACGTAGCCCTGTCCCTGGAGGTCCTATTCACTTTGTAATGAGTAATAAACATGTGAGGTTTTGACCACGTCAAAAAAGAGATGAAAACAAACCAAAAAACCACGAATAAACAACCAGAAGTTCGCTGGAAACTCCAAATAAGGGCTCGCAACACAAACAGTTGAAGTAGTTTATTGAATAACGCTTACAAATTCATACGTTTTTGACACACTTCTTCAGAATAGATAGTGACACATTTGCAGAGACCTGGTAACTTCTGATAACAATCTTCATTACAACACAGTTGTCAGCAATCTTCATATATTCCACTGTCAATGATTTTGAGTTTTTCAGGAATCCTTAAAGCAGTTGCTTCTTTTCTATTCAGCGGTTAAAACGAACTCAGCCGAACTCAGGTTGAAGATTGCTGAAACGTATGAATTTGTGAGCGTTATTCAATAAACTACTTCAACTGTTTGTGTTGCGAGCCCTTATTTGGAGTTTCCAGCGAACTTCTGGTTGTTTATTCGTGGTTTTGACCACGTGGCAGCTGCACAGGTGGTATCTAAAGGCAAGCAAGCTGCATGAGCCAATGATGTAGAAACAGCTCATGTAGAGTGGGCTTTGATGTTAGTTTCTAATGGTTGATTCATGGAAGCATAAATGAATCTGATGCAGTCAGACAGCCACTTGGATAGTGTGGTTTTTGTATGAATTTGTGAGCGTTATTCAATAAACTACTTCAACTGTTTGTGTTGCGAGCCCTTATTTGGAGTTTCCAGCGAACTTCTGGTTGTTTATTCATGGTTTTGACCACGTGGCAGCTGCACAGGTGGTATCTAAAGGCAAGCAAGCTGCATGAGCCAATGACGTAGAAACAGCTCATGTAGAGTGGGCTTTGATGTTAGTTTCTAATGGTTGATTCATGGAAGCATAAATGAATCTGATGCAGTCAGACAGCCACTTGGATAGTGTGGTTTTTGACACTGCAAAACCTTTCTTATTGTCTGCATAAGAAATGAAGAGTTGATCCGATTGTCTGAAATCCTTCGTTCTATCTAGACAGAACTTCAGTTGTCTATGTAAACATATATTCCAGTTTGTTGGTATGGTGTTTGAAGAAGGTTGGGAGCTCAATGGACTGATTTAAGTTATTTTCTGAAGCGATCTTGGGAAGAAAGGTAGTATTAGTCCTGAGGGATACCCTGTCAGGGTGAAAAAACAAGTATGGAGGTTTGGAAGACAAGGCCTGAAGTTCGGAGACCCTATGTGCAGATGTAATGGCTACCAGGAATAAAGTTTTCCAAGACAAAAACTTTAAATGGCAAGATGAAGCAGATTCAAAGGGGACGAGCATCAGTTGGGATAAAACCAGATTCAAATTCCAGGGGTAGACAGGATGTCTAATAGGTAGCCTGAGGTGGTGGGTTCCTTTTAAGAATGCTTTACATAGTCTGTGCGACATAACGTTGGAGCCATTAAAGCCTACATGGAAGTTTGAGATAGCAGCCAATTGAACTCTAATGGTGGCAGCAGCCGCGCCATCATGGAACAAGGAAGACAAGAACTCTAAGATTGTATGGACAGGTGCTACATAAGGGTCAGTGTCATGTTGAGAAGCCCAGTGAGCAAACCGTTTCCATTTGCTATTATATAGTTTCCTAGTGGATAGTTTATGAGAGGAAACTATAATGTGCTGGACCGCAGCAGACAAATCTTGTGACCTGGCTAATGTGGGAAATGAAGCAGCCAAGCTGTCAGTTTTAGGGAAGTGAGGGAGGGATGGAGAACTCCCGACGAATGAGTCAGAAGATCCAGCACTGGGTCCAGAATCCATGGTTCTTCCAGTTGATACTTCCACAGGAAGGGAAACCAAATCTGTCGAGGCCAAGACGGGGCTATCAAGCTCACAGTCCTTCCCAGACTTTTGGCTTTCTGCATGAATTTGGGAATTAGGGGTATCGGCGGAAAGGCATATAGGAGGCCCAGGGGCCAATCGTGTACGAGTGTGTCCCTGGGTTCGTTCTCCAGTGGGAGATAAAGGGCAAAGTAGCTGCTGCATTTGGCATTCATCGGAGATGCAAACAGGTCACAGCAAGGCTGGCCCCATCTGTGGAAAATGTTGTCCGCTACCTGTTGCTTGAGAGACCACTCGTGGGGCAAAAGCATGGCCCTGCTTAGTTTGTCCGCTATCACGTTGGATGACCCCAGGATGTGCGTTGCTATCAGAAAGCGTCTGGTGGATACAGCCCATTGCCAAATCCTTAAGGCCTCCCGGCATAAAGGGTATGATCTGGTTCCCCCTTGTTTGCTGACGTACCAGACAACCGACATGTTGTCCGTCTGGATAGCAATTGTGCCTGGAGGAAGAGAGTCGTGAAAGTGTTGCAATGCTAGGAACACCGCTCTCAGCTCTAGGACATTTATATGCAAGTGTGTTTCTATGATTGACCAAGTGCCTTGGACAGTCTTTCCCTGAAATAGCACCCCCGCCCTGTCAGGGAAGCATCCGTGGTCACTGTGGCTGTGGGTTGGGGAAGAATGAAGGGACGACCCATTATCACTTGGTCGCTGTTCAACCACCAGCTGAGATCCTTCTTGCAAAGATTGGTTAACCTGATCTCGTGAGACATGGGTAGTTGTTGGTAAGACCATTGTGCGAAGAGTAACCACTGGAGTATTCCCATGTGCATGCGGCCTAACGGGACTGCTATTAATGTGGCTGCCATAGTTCCTAAGAGTTGTAGTATCTGGGACGCTGGTGCTTTGTTGCAGGCTAAGAGACTGGATACTTGATTTTTTAGAGTTGCGATTCTTGATTGGGGCAACCTGATCCTTGCGTCGACGGTGTCCAGTTCTGCCCCTATAAATGTAATATGCTGCGAGGGCGATAACGCAGATTTTTCAAAGTTTAGGGTTATGCCCAACTGGGAACAAAGGTCTATGGTGTAGTCTCTTGTTTGGATTAGTTGATGCCTGGAGGTGGCGGTGAGAAGCCAGTCGTCCAGATATGGAAACACTCAGAATCCCAACCGTCTCAGGTGAGCCATGACCACTGCCATACATTTGGTGAACACCCTGGGGGCTGTGGTGCGGCCAAAGGGCGGGGCTCAGAATTGGTAATGACTGGCTCCCAGCCAGAAACGCAAGTGATCTCTGGATGATCTGTCCATTCTGATGTGGTAGTAAGCATCCTTGAGATCTATAGAGCACATCCAATCGCCCATTGATAAGAACGGGAGAAGTGACTGCAGCGTGACCATCCAGGACCTTTCCTTCTTGATGAAGGTGTTGAGTTTGCTGAGGTCTAGTATGGGCCTCCAGTCCCCTGTTTTCTTTGGAACTAAAAAGAACCTTGAGTAAGTTCCGGATCCTATTTGGTCCGCCGGGACTGGCTGGATGACTCTTTTGTCAAGCAGCTTTTCGATTTCTACGGCTGCTAATTTTCTCAGACTGGGTGGTACGTCTGGGATCCTTGTACATATAGGTGGGGGTTTTATAAAGGGGATGTAATAACCTCTGGTAATGACGCTTTTTACCTAAGAGTCCGTTGTAATGTTCATAGGTTCATAGGTTCATAGATTAGTACTAAGCTAACTGCCCTTGCAAGCCATTTTAAGCCTAGCCAATCATCCCTTGTGAGACTCAAACCCCACACCTTGTGTTTGTAAGGCAAACACCTTAACCATTAGGCCACCCTCCCAACCCTGTTTAGCCAGGTGTCTGGGTATAAAGCCAAGTGACCCCTGACTGCCTCCAGAGTAGGACAGCCGGGCTTCCTTTCAGGAACGCTGATAGGGCTTACCAGAGAACTGGTCCCTGTCACGCCCAAAGAAAGGCCAAAGACCTGAAGAAAAGGAAGTATTTAACGTTCTAAGAATCTAACTAACCAGAATCCTAACACTATACTATTAAACACTCTCTCTATATATAATATTTAGACATAAAAGAACAATTTTTGAAGAAAAAAGAAGTTATAACTAGAAATTTAAATTCACTGGCCCGAGCTAACTCCGACGAGCTGTTGATCCGTTGCAGTGGCAAACTAGATCTGGGGATGTACAGTAGAGCATCATGGAATATACACTAGGTCTCGAGCTTCTCTGAGAGTCTGAGCTTGAAAAGCATCTGATTCGGAGCTGAGGGATCGGCTCCGACCCACGTGTAAGAACAAAACGGCGAGATAGAACAACTTCACATCAGAGGTTCCTCCAATACTCTTCAATCTCTCCAAGAGTAAAACAAGGAGGGGGGGGGTAGGTGGGTTAGTAGTTGAGGAAGAAGAAAAATGGGCAACATAGATGGAACATTATGGTGAGTACATAACTTTTTAATCTGATGTTGTCCATTTTCATTTATTCCTCAATTGCTGGGACAGCTATCTAAATCCCAGGAGGACTCTAAGGAAGGATATTCTGGAGCACTGCCAAGCCAAAGGCTGCTCTTCCCATAGGGACCAAATCCAGTTTGTAATGAGCAGTAAATATATGAGGGTTAGCCCAAGTTGCAGCTGCACAAATATCATCCAAGGAAGTTCTGGACAATAAGGTGAGGAATTTGCCATAGACCTGGTGGAGTGTGCTCTGAGTGGTTTGGCAAAGGTAAGCCCACTTTTTGATAAACAAAGTTAATACAATCAATTAACCATTTGGCCTGAGTAACTTTAGTTACTGGTTTGCCTAGTTTTGAATCAGAAAAGAAAACAAACAATTGCTTGGACTTTCTTAGATCTTTAGTTCTGTGAAGGTGGAAATTTTGTCTGTGCACATCTCACAAATATAACAAATACTTTCCTTTGTTCAAAAAATTTGGAAAGAACACTGGAAGATTAATGACCTGATTAAATATTAGACTCAGAAACCACCTTTGGTAAAAAGGAACGATTGGTCCATACAGAAATCCTGTCCTTGTGAAAAACTAAATAAGGAGGCTTAGAGGACAATGCTTGAAGTTCAGACACTCTTCTGGCAGATGTAATAGCAATTAAGAAAATAATTTTCATGTGTCAAAGGAAAAAACATCAAAAACCAATACACGTAAGGTTCAGGTTAAGGTACTTTTAATTCTTGCGGCAAGGAGACAAAAACATGCAAAAATACAGAATTTGTCTGATTAGTAACAGGAAGTGAAGCCATTCTTATACTGTTTTATAAGACATTGCCTTCTAAAGCTGACATAATCAAATACAAGCCTACAATATTGTTTTTCACAGTAGATATTGTTCATGATTTTCTGCTGACATGACATTACATTACATTACTAGATTTGTGAGAAACTTTTTGAAAAATAACATGGCCTTGGAGACCACTAGCTAGTTACAATTATTTCTACAGTGCTGTGTTACATTTCAAGGTACTCTGCTAATTCAAGCACAAAGCAAACACAGATTATAGTTCATATTCTTCAAGCAGTCTTTGTTCTGCTTATCTATCCTTCCTGCAGCTGTGTATGTTCTCATAGCACAAACAGAGCTAATTGTCTAAGTTTAATAACATTATAGAAACGGTATTGTTCTATTCATTATTTTCCTAACCCAGCAGAAAATCATCTGCTTCTCAGTAAATTTCCAAAAGCATAAGCAAGATTTCAGCTGTGCTGACAAAATACAAGGTCAGAAAGCATTCACAGTTTATATGGATTTATGCAGTATGAAACAGAATAAATGTGTTAACCCTTTTGGGCTTTTAAAAGCACTAATATACACATTAATACATATTTTTCTAACATTTCCCCCTATTAATACTTTTATTCAACTTTCAATAGCATAAACAGTTTGTTTCTTCTCCTAACCTCTTCCATTCAGGATTTGCAGTTAAGAGAGTCATTCAGTTTAACTTATGAAAGCATTTCAGTCTTTAACAGTTCTTCAAACTCAGTACTTTGATATAAGGTTTCAGAAACCGACATGTCAATAAAATCTTTGATCAGTCTTTTCATGCAGGGGATGCCACAACAAACACATACTCCTAAGAGGAGCATTCCCACACAAATGGCAATCAAGATGTTCATTAGGATGGTACCCCACCCCCCAAACCATTTCTGGAAAAAGTCCGTCATTGGGTTTGGGCCTGGTTTGGTCATGGCCGACACTTGCTGAATCACATTAAGATGGTTGTTTATCTCATGCTGGTTGTCAGGAATGTATGACCAGCACTCTTCTTGGATTAAAGCGCACATACCACCTCTCGCCGCTAGGGTGAAGTCAAGAGCCATGCGGTTTTGAAGCACCACAGTTCTCATAGCATTCAGTTCATCAGTTACTAATTCAAGAGCAGAAAAAGTTGCATTGCTCATTACTTCGAGGAGTTTAGACAGTTTTCTCAGCTCCCAAATTGATTTTACTGCTCCATATGCTGGTAATATGCCTGCCCACGATATAACAGTATCACTCAAGTCCATATGTGTCAGTTTATCGCCAGTGGAATGATGGTTTCTCCAGCCCACCTCAATTTGTCCCACTGGATTCTCAGGTTTCTTGACACATTTCTTGGTGACCTCTCGGGCATTTCGAATGCTACCTCGAGGCAAAACTGCCTCATATGGCCGGAACCAGGTAACCCAAAAAACAACTGCTGGACCAATTCTCAGGTAACCATTTGTATGCCTTTTTGCCACACACAAAATAACAATCCTCTACCTTAGTAGTAACCTTGCTATTAACATATACTTGCCCTGCATGAAACATTTTCCTATCAATTATAGACAGTTGCTTAAAAAGAACATCATTATGTTGCACTTCATTAATTGTTTTATGCATCAATTCAAGAAATTAATCATAGTCTGTATTACAATAAGAACCTGCATTATTTGCTTTAGTGTAACATTTGTAAGGAAATGTCACATTGCAATTGCTCCAACCCACCTGAACAGTATCATTTTTGTAGAAACACACATTTCCCTTCTGTGGAACAGACAAGTGCAATGCTATTTTATCTTGTGATTTAACGGTTGTAGTGTCATAAATTAAGTTTTCCCAGGTCTCATTGACCCCTAGGGGAACTGCAGTCATTAATATTCTCCCATATGCTGTTGGTAAATCTGTACAGATCTAACAATTCGAAACATTAAAAGTCGCAGCATACACATATTTAA
Organism: Protopterus annectens; assembly: GCF_019279795.1. NCBI lineage: Eukaryota > Metazoa > Chordata > Ceratodontiformes > Protopteridae > Protopterus > Protopterus annectens. The sequence continues at coordinate 179,896,380 of NC_056733.1, forward strand.
TTGCTTGGTAAGTGTTAAAGTTTGGGTGCCAGTCTATGAGTAACGCATCACATTTATTCAGTTCAGCTTGTGTGGCTGGAAAAAGGAAAGGCCACAACAAAAAGATTAGTGTCACCAGTATAGTTAACAGGAGGATCATGCAATACTTCTGTGGTTGTTCTGCATTCCTGTTTGCTCTGGATTTTGTCATTTTTATTCCTGTTGTGTAACAGTAACAAGATTTTTGTACATTTCAAAGTTTTTCACCAGTTTGCAGTGTCTCAGGTGAATCCAAGATGATCGCTCCGCAATCTTGACTGCGGTGGGTGTTGACAGTAACACTTGGAATGGGCCTGGTGTCATCCAGTTCTTCTTTTTGATGACCTTCACCCAGACCCACTTGCCTGGAACTACTGCTGCTTCCAATGGTCTGGTTTGTTCTTAATCTGAAACAGAATTTAACTGCAACAGATGTTTAGAATTCAACAATCTTCTCATATACTCAGCAAGTGTACAGTCGGCTTCCTGGTTTGCGGGCATGAGAGGTTTCCACTGAGGTATATAATACGCTCATCCAAATAACTTCTCAAAAGGAGTCAATCCCTTTGCATTCAGAACAGTTCTCATGCTCAACAGTGCCAGGGACAGACAGTACACCCAATTTCTATGTGTTTCCTCTATAAGCTTCCTTAACTTATTCTTCACTGTTCCATTGCGTCTCTCTACCAATCCTGCAGATTGAGGGTGATACGCACAATGATTTTTAAAGAAATTCCAAAATACCTGCTCAGCTGTTGTATGGTTTGATTTACAAAATGTGTGCCATTGTCACTGTAGATCCTTTCCGGTATGCCAAATCTAGGAATGATTTCTTTAACAAGGGTTTTCGCAACAGTAGCTGCGTCTGGATTTTTGGTCGGAAAAGCTTCCACCCATTTGGAAAACATATCTACAATGACAAAACAATACTTCTTATTTTCGCATTTGTTCAGTTCTATGAAATCCATACAGATAATATGGAACGGATACGGTGGTGTAGGGAAACTCCCTTGCTTGGGCTTTAACGCCCCTTGTGCATGATGTTTATTACAAACGTGACATGACAAACAAAAATTTTTAGTGTAGTTTATGAATCCATATGTTGTGAACACTCGGTTCACTAACTGTACCATCCCCCCTGTAGAGACATGGCATTGCCCATGGCTCAACAAAGCTGCATATCTAAACAAGTTAGATGGCAATATCGGTTTTCCCTCTTTGGAGATGTGCAGCCCTTTCTCGAGAATTGCTCCTCGTTTTATCCATCTCTGTTTCTCAACTTGCATAGTAAGTGTCTGCATTGTTTTTAACATTTCTAAGTCTAAAATCTCAGAAGGTTGTAATTCCTCATTCAAAAGAAATACTTCTGAAGCCAAAGCTGCCTGCTTTGCAGCTGTATCGGCTCTCGCATTACCTTTTGAAATTCTATCCTGTTGCTTGGTATGAGCTATGCATTTACAAATAGCTACTTTCTGAGGTAACTGAATAGATTCTAAAAGATCTAAAATAAACTGTGCATGATTGATTGGTTTGCCAGTAGATGTTATCATTCCTTGATTTTTTCCACTGTTGCGCAAAAACATGTACAGTAGAAAAAGCATACTGGCTATCAATAAAATGTTCACACATTTACCCTTTGCTAAGGTACATGCCCATGTCAAGGCAATCAGTTCTCCTGCCTGTGCAGATAAATTGTGTGGTAAAGATTTTGCTTCTATAATCTCAGTATCAGAAACTACTGCATATCCTACTTGGTTCTGTCCTCTGGGACCCCTTTTGCATGAGCCGTCCACGTAGTATGTCATCTCGGCATCATCCAAGGGAACATCCGTAAGATCTTTTCTAGGCAGTGTCTTTTGCTAAATCTCCTGCAGGCAGCTGTGCGGTATGCCATCTGCAGGAGTTGGAAGCAAGGTAGACGGATTCAAAGTCGTGCATCGTTCAATTGTCATATGAGGTTGGCTCAACAATATAGTCATACAGGAAAGATGTCTAGCAGGAGAAAGATATGCTACTTTTTCTTGCAGTAAAATAATCGCGACTGCATGAGGCACTCTCAATGTGAGAGGGTGGAACAACACTACTGAGGCTGAAGCCTGCACTGCCATTGCAGCTGCGACTACTGCTTGTACACAGTGGGGTAAAGACCGCACCACTGGGTCCAGTTGTGATGAAGAGTAAGCAATGGGGCGTTGCTTGTCCCCATGCTGTTGTGTTAACACTGATGTCATATAACCTTGCTTACAATCTACAGTTTGGAAAAATCGTTTATGATAGTTTGGTAATCCTAAAACTAATGAGGATGCTATCAACTGTTTCAATTTGCAGAAAGCAGATTCTGCTGCTGGTGTCCATTGTAATAAATCTTGTGCTGCCATAGGCTTCTTATATATTAAGTTAGTCAGAGGTGCAGATTCCAAGGCATAGTTTGGAATCCAGCTCCGACAAAAATTGGCCGTACCCAGGAAGGACATCATTTCCTTCTTGGTAGTGGGTTTCGGTGCTTGCAAAATCACTATTTTTCTGTCCTCATCTAATGTTCTACCCTCTTTGGATATTACATATCCTAGATATTTAACTTGCTTTCTCCAAAGCTGCAATTTATTTTTGTTTACTTTATGTCCTTGAATGGCTAAAAATTGTAATAACGCTATGGTATCTTCTTTGCAATCTTGCTGGGTGGAGGCTGCCAGCAGGATGTCATCAACATAAAGTAAAATCTGACTGCCTCTCGGTGGGGTAAATCCTGCCAAGTTGCTTGCCACCTCTTGTGAGAATATTGTCGGACTTTCACAATATCCCTGTGGTAGTCGTGTGTATGTGTACCTTTTCCCCTGAAATGTGAATGCAAACCAATGTTGGCTGTCAGGGTGTATTGGTATCGAAAAGAACGCATTGCTGATATCTACCACAGAAAAATATTTCTGTTGAGGTTTTAAATCATTCAACAGGGTGTGTGGATCTGGCACCGTAGGTGCCCTTGGTATTACTCCGTCATTTACAGCTTGTAAATCTTGGACCACATGCCATTCTCCATTTGCTTTCCTAACAGGAAATAAGGGTGTGTTACATGGTGAATCAGGAGATTCCACCAGTACTCCTTCCTTGAGTAAAGCTGCTATTATAGGTTTGATTCCTACTTCTGCATCTTTTCTCAAGGGATACTGTCTGTTTTGTGGTCTAAATGCTGACTTTGGCATGATAGTAACTGGTCCTGCTGTACGAATAAGTCCTACATCTGATTTGCCTTTTCTGGTATGCTTTGTAAGGAATCTTCTTCCTCTTTTAATAAGAGTGCTAATCAGCTGTCCTCGCTAGACTGCAAGTGTACAGCTGGGTGTGTCTGTGTTATCCAATTTAACTTCTGCTTTTGTACTCTGTTCTGACAGCTCTAACTCTTGCCTGTTTTTCCCATCTCGTGACTTTTTCTCCTAAGTCTGCCCATTTTGCATTTTTGTCCTTAGTCAAGCTAACATGTGGCAATCGATTAGATTTGTAAAGTGCAAAGAATTCCTGGGGCAATGAACAGCTAACTACACTGTTCCCTTCTATGTCCCAGTACAGATTACGTAATACTAAGCTGTTTGCACAGTTTCTAAAAACTCTTGCTCATATTCCTTGTCAGGTCCTGGTGTGCTACAATAATACAGAGTACAGTGCAACAAATGTTGTTTATCAGTGTCAAGGGAGGGGAACTTGTTGATGGCTATGTTCATCAGCTCTTCGGTTACTGCCCCTGGACCAGTCGTAACCAAGTCCTGGCTGTACCAATAAAATGTTTCACCCTCCGATCGCACTGCTAAAGTATCACTTTCTCGCTGTGCTTCCATACCCTGCATAGTCGGAACTACTGCTATACCAAATAGTTGCATAAGGTCTCTGCCCAAGAGGTTTACTGGGCATTTTGCAGAAACAACAATTTTGCTTTTCTGGGTCAATCCTGAAACAGGATCAGTTATTGTGATGTTATGAGCATCCTGATACAGCTGTCCATTAGCTGCGTTCACTAATATGTAATCAGATGACTCTGAGTTCTCTGGCAGTTTGGAGGGATGTATCAGGGTCCATGAGGCCCCCGAGTCACACAAAAATGTGACCTCCCTCCCTTCTACCAGGAGTGTGACTTCTGGTTTTGTGTCTCCTAAATAGAGCTCTAAGCTCAATAAAGCCAAATCCAATATTTCATTTTCTTCACTATCCGTAACTTCTTGCACTTCCTCTATTTCTTCTGTCACATTCTCTACTCCCTCTATCACATTCTCATTTGTCCTTTCTCCACTATCCCCTTCTAGTGATTCCTGACTATAATATAGTCAGTCCTCACCCTCCTTATCTTCCGTAGTTGCCTTCTTGTTTTTCTTGCAATCCCTTGCCAAGTGTCCCTTTTTACCGCATTTAAAGCACTCCCCCCTTTTCTTTCGTCCCTCAAAGTCCTCTGATCGTTGATCAGATTGTTTGTTTCCCCTGGGCATTTCTCTTGCCCTTTTTCCCGAACTGTACTACATAAACTTCTGCTCCATCTTCTACAGAAAATACTTGGGCTTTCTTTTTCTTTTTGCTATTAAAATGCCTTTCGGCATACCTAGCATATTCAAGCAATGACTGTAATCTGCTTGTACGATGATCTACCATGTGCTTTGTGATAAAGCTGCTTATGGGTGCAATACTGCCTTTTAAAAATGCATTCTTTAACTGCTGTTCATATGGGGAATCATGTGTTTGATCTTCAGGAACCTGCATTCCACAATGGTTATTAAAACACTCTAATAATCTAGCATAATATCTGTCAACAGTTTCACCTTCTTGTTGGAAGCATTGATTAATGCAAGTCCAGTCTGCCCTAAGCTTCCATTTCTCAGAGATGGGTCAATCCTGAAACAGGATCAGTTATTGCGATGTTATGAGCATCCTGATACAGCTGTCCATTAGCTGCGTTCACTAATATGTAATCAGATGACTCTGTTGTCTAGCACTGCGCTGCTATGTGAGAGGGGTTTGTGTTCTGGGTCACGGGGATTCCAGTTTCCACTGATCATGTGCCACTCTGGTCCCATGATTTGTCTGACTACTTTTTCTACTTCTTCTCTGTTTAGGTTATAACTTAACCTCATGCCTTGTAAGTCTTCTAAGAATTTTCTAAAATTAACTTTTGGATGGGGAATTCCCTCAGTGGCTTTCTGGATATCTTCCGGTGTCCACGGTCTATACACTAGGAGAGTTGGGTCCTGTCCTTCTTGTCCTGCCTGAGGATTAGGTACTTCTATAAGTGGGCATATTTCTTCTTCACTCATATATCATGAATTTCTACCCATTTGATATAACTCAATGTCCCCTTTTGAGTTTCCTTTCCGTGTTTGAGACCCAGTCTCGACGGGATCTCTAACAAACGGTGTTGCTTTTGTAGTGTCTCTACTTACAGTGATAGCAGGATATCGCAGGGGTGGACTAACTTGTTCACTTGCCTCATATTCTGGTAAGGGAGGTGGAGGGGCTGATGCTATTATTAAGTTATTGTCCTCTTTATCTAAAAACATTGCTTTTGAATTATTACTCTTTTGTTCCCTACGGTTTGCTTCCTCAATCCACCTGTGTGCCTGAGGAATTCCTAATTTACGTTGCTTTTTTACCCGACCTCTGGAATCAGTTTTAAGCTGTTTGACAAGTTTAACGAGTGAGGATTTATCTAATTTACCATCAAATTCATACTTATTAACCCATTTTGAGTAGTATTTAACATTATCGGCACGTTGCGATTGCATATATTTCGCATCTTCTGTTAACGGCGGAGTTTGGGATCTTTTTGTGCACTTATTTCCCATTTTGTTATAACCATTAGAATGTTACGTAACCCTGCTTATCTTTTACATGGTACTACGGGGTTTTTTATAGTCTCTCCAGAATGACTGCCTACCTATTCTGTTTCCCTGATCTATGACAAGACAGGAGAAGCAACTGCAGCGTGACCATCCGGAACTTTTCCTTCTTGACGAAGGTGTTGAGTTTGCTGAAGTCTGGTATGGGCCTCCAGTCTCCTGTTTTCTTTGGAACTAAAAAGAACCTGGAGTAAGTTCCGGATCCTATTTGGTCTCCCGGGACTGGCTGGATGACTCTTTTGTCTAGCAGCTTTTCGATTTCTACGGCTGCTAATTTTCTCAGACTGGGTGGTACGTCTGGGATCCTTGTACATATAGGTGGGGTTTTTATAAAGGGGATGTAATAACCTCTGATAATGATGCTTTTTACCCAAGAGTCCATTGTAATGTTTAGCCAGGTGTCTGGGTATAAAGCCAAGTAACCCCTGACTGCCTCCAGAGTAGGACAGCCGGGCTTCCTTTCAGGAACGCTGACAGGGCTTACCAGAGAACTGGTCCCTGTCACGCCCAAAGAAAGGCCAAAGACCTGAAGAAAAGGAAGTATTTAACGTTCTAAGAATCTAACTAACCAGAATCCTAACACTATACTATTAAACACTCTCTATATATAATATTTAGACATAAAAGAACAATTTTTGAAGAAAAAGGAAGTTATAACTAGAAATTTAAATTCACTGGCCTGAGCTAACTCCGACGAGCTGTTGATCCGTTGCAGTGACAAACTAGATCTGGGGATGTACAGTAGAGCATCATGGGATATACACTAGGTCTCGAGCTTCTCTGAGAGTCTAAGCTTGAAAAGCGGCCGATTTGGAGCCGAGGGATCGGCTCTGACCCACGTGTAAGAACAAAACGGCGAGATAGAACAACTTCACATCAGAGGTCCCTCCAATACTCTTCAATCTCTCCAGGAGTAAAACAAGGAGGGGGGGGGGGGGGTAGGTGGGTTGGAAGTTGAGGAAGAAGGAAAATGGGTAACATAGATGGAACATTATGGTGAGTACATAACTTTTTAATCTGATGTTGTCCATTTTCATTTATTCCTCATTTGCTGGGACAGCTATCTAAATCCCAGGAGAACTCTAAGGAAGGATATTCTGGAGCACTGCCAAGCCAAAGGCTGCTCTTCCCATAGGGACCAAATCCAGTTTGTAATGAGCAGTAAATATATGAGGGTTAGCCCAAGTTGCAGCTGCACAAATATCATCCAAGGAAGTTCTGGACAATAAGGTGAGGAATTTGCCATAGACCTGGTGGAGTGTGCTCTGAGTGGTTTGGCAAAGGTAAGCCCACTTTTTGATAAACAAAGTTAATACAATCAATTAACCATTTGGCCTGAGTAACTTTAGTTACTGGTTTGCCTAGTTTTGAATCAGAAAAGGAAACAAACAATTGCTTGGACTTTCTTAGATCTTTAGTTCTGTGAAGGTGGAAATGTTGTCTGTGCACATCTCACAGATATAACAAATACTTTCCTTTGTTCAAAAAATTTGGAAAGAACACTGGAAGATTAATGACCTGATTAAATATTAGACTCAGAAACCACCTTTGGTAAAAAGGAATGATTGGTCCATAGAGAAATCCTGTCCTTGTGAAAAACTAAATAAGGAGGCTTAGATGACAATGCTTGAAGTTCAGACACTCTTCTGGCAGATGTAATAGCAATTAAGAAAATAATTTTCATGTGTCAAAGGAAAAAACTTCAAACACCAATACACGTAAGGTTCAGGTTAAGGCACTTTTAATTCTTGCGGCAAGGAGACAAAAACATGCAAAAATACAGAGTTTGTCTGATTAGTAACAGGAAGTGAAGCCATTCTTATACTGTTTTACAAGACATTGCCTTCTAAAGCTGACGTAATCAAATACAAGACTACAATATTGTTTTTCACAGTAGATATTGTTCATGATTTTCTGCTGACATGACATTACATTACTAGATTTGTGAGAAACTTTTTGAAAAATAACATGGCCTTGGAGACCACTAGCTAATTACAATTATTTCTACAGTTACATTTCAAGGTACTCTGCTAATTCAAGCACAAAGCAAACACAGATTATAGTTCATATTCTTCAAGCAGTCTTTGTTCTACTTATCTATCGTTCCCGCAGCTGTGTATGTTCTCATAGCACAAACAGAGCTAATTGTCTAAGTTTAATAACATTATAGAAACGGTATTGTTCTATTCATTATTTTCCTAACCCAACAGAAAATCATCTGCTTCTCAGTAAATTTCCAAAAGCATAAGCAATGTTTCAGCTGTGCTGACAAAATACAAGGTCAGAAAGCATTTGTAGTTTATATGGATTCATGCAGTATGAAATAGAATAAATGTGTTAACCCTTTTGGGCTTTTAAAAGCACTAATATACACATTAATACATATTTTTCTAACATCATGGTAAAAAATTTTATATCAGATTTAGCCGAAGGTTCAAAGGGAGGCTGAGTCAAGGCCTGAAGTGTAGTGTTTAAATCCCAAGGATGAGTAGAATCCTTTAATGGAGGTCTAAGTAAAAAGGGTCCCGTTAGAAAGGCTTTGCAAAAGTTTAGAGGAAGCTAAGGTAAAATTATTTACAACCAAGTGACAGTTGAAACTGGCTGCTAATTTTGCTTTAATAGTTGAGGAACTAGTGCCTTTATTGAAGATTGTGGCTAAAAAGTCAAGTACATTTGAAATCATTGCTGAAAAAGGATCTAAGTGTTTTACTTGGGGCCCAAAGAATACATTTTTTTCATTTACTCTCTCTGGTGGAAGCTTTATGGGCAGATAATAAAATGTGACAGATGGGAGGACAGCCTGGGCTGTCTAGTAATCAATGTAACTGGAGAAACCATGTGATCAACTTGAGGCCTGGTATGTCTGAGTGAATCATGCCTGTTGGATGAGACAGGTCTGTAATTGGATCCAGAATCCATTGTGGATATAGAAGATGACGCCAGAGGAAGGGAAACCAAATCTGACGAGGCCAGTAAGGGGCAATGAGAATACCATGCTCTTCAATCAAGATGCTTTCAGTAAATATTTTGGAATGAACAGTAATGTGGGGATAAGCATAAAGGAGACCGAGCGGCCAAGCATGAAGAAGAGCATCTCTCATTGACTTCCCCAGTGGGGGGATCAGGGCAAAGAACATGATGCATTTGTTGTTGAGGGGAGAGGCAAACAGATTGCAGCATGATTGGGCCCATTGATGGGATATTCCCTCCACCATGTTGATATTGAGAGACCACTCATGAAGCATAAGAATGGACCTGCTTAACTTGCCTGCAATCACATTAGATTTCCCCAGTATATGCTTTGCAATCAGAAAGTAATTGGAACAGATCATCCATTGCCATACTCTCATAGCTTCTCAACAAAGAGGGAAAGATCTAGTTTCCCCCCGTTTTCTGATGTAACACTCTACTGACACTGTTGGTATGGATCACAATAGTCCAAACTGGGAGAGTGTCTTGAAAGGCCTACAATGCTAGGAGGACAGCTCTCATCTCTAGGGCATTGATATGCATTTTGGCCTTTTGGGAGACCATGTGCCTTGGACTGTCCTTCCCAAGAAATGCCCCCCCCAACCCGAGATAAGAGGCATCCACGGTCACTGTGGCCTTGGGTTGAGGGAGAACAAAAATACAGCCTTTCTGGAGTTGATTGGAGTGGATCCACAGCAGAAGGTAATTCTTGCACACTTGAATAATTTTAACTGGCATGGATAATGGGTGTTGGAGAATAGACCATTGGGTGGCAAGTGTCCATTGAATGATTCTCATATAGAACCTGGCAAGCGGTACAAGGGTGACTTCTGCTGTCATACATCCCAAAGCTTTAAGTATCAGATGTGCTGGAAAGGACAAATTTTTAATTATCTTCTTGACCTGGAACTGAATGGTTTCTATTTGAGATAGAGGAAGAGAGACTATTTGGTTGGCTGTATTCAGATGAGCACTGATGAATTCCAAACTGACTGATATTCCCAGATGGGAGCACAGCTGGAGTAAGTAGTCCTTTACTTGGATCAGTTGATGCCTGGTTGGAGCAGTCAGAAGCCAGTCATTTAGATATGGAAAGACTTGGAATCCCAGCATTCTTAGGTGAGCTGCAACAACTACCATGCATTTGGTGAACACCCTGGGGGCTGTGGTGAGACCAAAGGGAAGTGCTCTGAATTGGTAATGCCTTGCTTCTAGCCAGAAGTGTAGGTATCTTCTGGAGTGCCTTTTCATCATGATGTGATAGTATGTGTCATAAAGATCTATCAAGCACATCCAGTCATCCTTGTGTAGAAATGGTAGAATGGACTGGACTGTGGACAATACAGAACTTTGTGTACTGAATAGACTGATTTAGTCTGATGAGATCCAAAATCAGTCTCAAGTCCCCTGTCTTTTTTGGTACCAAAAAGAATATTGAATAAGCTCTGGATCCTCTCTGGTCTGGGAGATGTCCTGGATGACTTTTTTCATAGAAGCTTTTTTATCACTGGAGAAGCTGCTTCCCTCTGACTGGGTGGAACAATGGGGATTTTCTTTAGAATTGCTCAAGGGGATTGGGAAAATGGTATAATATAACCTCAGTGTATTATCTTCTGTACCCATAAATCGTTTGTGATGTCTAGCCAGGCTTTCTGGTGCATGGATATGCGACCCCTGACTGCCTCCAGAGTCGGACAGTCAGGCATCCATTCAGGAGTACTGAGAGGATCTCTCTGAGAAAGAATCTCTAGATCCATGGTTATACGGACCACCTCTGCTATGGGGATGGCATCTTCCATTTGAGCTCCCCCCTTTGCCACTGGGTGAACTATCTCCACATGATTCCTGAAAGGGACCCTGTGATTTCTTAAACCACATCTTTCTACCACCTTGTTGGTTCTTAGAAAATAACCTTTGAGGAGTAGAATAAAAGTATACTCACAGCAGATAGGGTCTTTCTTTCTTGTTCACACCTGGTGTGTGTCTCTTCCCTTGGGGCCAAACAGCAAAGTTTCGTCAAAAGGTACATTGACAAAAGAAGATTTAAAAGGTTCCATAAAATCACACAAGCACATCCAGGCATGTCTCCTAATGAACCCCCTACCCATGAGGTACCTTGCGCAGCACGACGGATTAACTTCATTAACAATTTTGATATTTATTGAAGGGTAGCCAGCTGTGAAGAAATTAAATCCCCTTCCTTGGGGGACACGGACTCTGTAAGAGATTTGGAAAGCTCCTTGATCAGATGTCTTTGAAGTCTGGTAAAATGTGACAAATAATTCAGTGACCTTAAAGTGAATGTCGCTAATGCATAGACATGCTTTCCAAACCTGTCCAGTACCCTAGAGTCCCTGTTAGGGGGGGTAGGCAGAGGAACTCTATTCTGCTAGTTCCTTTCTCATGGGTGCTGCAATAACCATGGCATTTGGCACTCCTTTACTCCAGTGTAGATGGTCTTTTGGAGGTGTGAGGATTTTGTCTGGTCTCTTGGTAATAGGCTTGTCAGTGCTCAGCTTCTTCCACTCCCACTGAGAGACCAGATGTACAAGCTCATCGGTGGGGGGAATCACCCAGGATGTAGATGGGTCAGACCAAAAAGCCTCCAGAAACACTTATTCCTCTTGGGAAGGGTTATCAGGAGACCAACCACCTCTTTGTTTAAGGAGTGCCAAGATGCCTCCAAAGGAGACTTCATCAGGTGGAGATCTCAGGGACTGTTCCCCCTCATCAAAATCAGTATTTTTAGTGACAGACTGTTGTGGGGAGTCAACGTGCCTCCTATTGCATATTCTCTTCCAAGGGACCACCTCAATGGGATGCTCTGGGGATGTAGCAGAAGAGATAACAATACCCTGATGAGTTGACTGGCGGTTAGCTCGGACTGGCTGTCCAGATGGAAGGAATGATCAAGGCTCATGATGCAAAACTGAATGAGATAAAGAAGTCTGATCTGAACAGGAGAGGGTCATCTGTCCTCTAGGCATAGAGAAGACTCTCTTCACTACCTCAAAAGTGGAGTGTCTAGGGGAAGCAGAAGCAAACGGATCTGACAATAGACCCTCTTGGATCATCTCCCAACTTCCTGAAGGCACCCCACCCAAGGCAGGTGATGGAACCGAGCTATCTAATGCTGGGGCTCCAAGTAGAAGATTTGGCTTCAACAGCTTCAGAGTCCACTCCAAAACTCTGGCTGGCATCAACACTTCGGCTGTTAGGTATTCAGTGCCACTGATTCACAGAAGCCATTGGTGTCTAAGAAAAAATGATCTTTGGATTCAAGAAAGATGACCCCAAGGATTTCGAATCCGATGGCTCTGAAATCAAAGGACAGATCAGGGAAGGAGAAATCAAAGGTAGTGTGGCTCTGTGAAGGCTCTCAGGACAGATTGGGGATGGAGTCAAAAGGACTACCATTTGAATCTGTGTCCTGAGGAACTTCCTCATCATCCTATCCACATCTGCTTTGGATAGTCTCCTGGAGGACTGAAGAGGTAAAGCTGTTAAAGAGGGCCTAGAGTGTCTTCTGGGTGACTGTTCAAGGAATGGAGATGGCAATCTAGAAGGGATAGGCTCTGAAAACAAAGGTGGAGTGGGGATCTGAGGGGATATTTCAATTCTTGGCTTTGGATTCAAAGTGGTCAGATGTGACTTTTTCAAAAGTTTAGCTGGTGGCTCCAATGAAGGAGCCGAAGTCAAACTTGAGGTGGAAGGTTGATCAGGAAACCTTTTACATGAATCCTTGTCCTTTGTAACAGAGTCACCCTTTTTGTCTTGTTTTTAGGGGGTTGAGCCTTAGCAACTGGAGAAGAGTGTTTGGAAGGAAGAAGAGCCCTTAGGATAAATTTATTCTCAATCAAAGTCTGCACAAATGTCACAATCTACCTGAAGGTGTTTTGGTCTTAAACGGTGCACACATTCTGTGTGAGGGTATCAGAGTTCAGAATCTTGTGCCCACAAGGGACACATTTTTTTTTAAATCAGAATGTTTGTCTGACATGTTTTAAAACAGTAATGAAAAATTAACAACAATAATATACTACAGCCAAGACGGTATGTCCAGAAAAGATGGACAGGGTTTTTTTTTCCTTTATAAAAGGAAATAAAAGACTACCAACAATGGTATTAAAGAGTACTATAACAAGTACAAGAGAAAGGGAAGACTACCAACAATGGCACTGAAAGGTACTCAAGGAGTACGAGAAAAAGCCATTAGTAGAGAAAAAGGAATGTAAGAATAAAAAGGGTACAAGGGGAGTATAGAGAAACAACTATAAATGTATAAGAAGAAACTAAAATAAATTAAACTCACTTATATGACAAACTATCAAGTAAACAACTCCTTACTCTCAAGAGCTTGTAATCCACGTCTGTTTGAAATGGTGGCAAACAAGATCTGAGGTAAGGTTAAGTTGGTGGGGCATTATGGGTAAAGGGAGAAGCTTGAGAGTTCAAGAATCCTACGATCTGGAAGAAGTTGCCAAGTCAGATCCAAGGGCTGGATCTGAACCCAACAGTCGAGGAATGAATAAAAATGGACAACATAGCTCTGGGAACTCCTTGTTTTCCATTTCTATTGCATGGAAAACCATCCCCGTAGATATTAGGACCACTGAAAATAAAAAAACAATTTCAAGGAATCATCTCTGTGTCACTGCTGGACAGAGGCACAACAAACTAATGGGCACAGTATTTTTTTCATATAAGGGGTGGCGTAAGCCACAATAATTTGGGCTAGGCTTATAAATGCCTTAGGGCAGATAGCCTAGTATAAACCTATGAACCTATGAACCTATAAAATGCTCCTCCGGTGTCATTTATATTGTTCTTGGTTATGTAATTGTTCTGATCCTGGGTAATTCACTTAATTAGATCATATCATACTTTAACCTTCTATGAAAGTTTGCAACAACTTCTTTCTATACTCTTATTCAATGTGTGTTTACCATACTAGCCACTGATGAATGCAACCAAATGGCTGAACAAACTGTCCTTTCAACTGTATTGTTTATTGTACGACACTGTGCTCCTTTTTTCTCCTTTCTTGGTTATAAAATTATACCTTATTAACTTTTTGACTCTGTACTCTACTTTATTAACATGTGTATTGTATTTACTGTATTTGCTGTACTCATTTTTATGGAGCTTTTCTCCCCGGGCCTCCGCTGAAAATGGGATCCATACCCAGTCAGACTTTCCCAGTAAACAAATGTAAAATAAATAAAGAAACATCAGATTGTATTTTCAGTAACATAGTGCAAAGTACAAAAAACATGCACAAAAGCCCCCTGATCTGGTAAAAAGGTTAGTTTCAGTCTAAATGAATGGATACAGCCTAAAATAATATTAGACAAGAAATAAATAATAAACTGATGAAAATTCCTATCAGAAATATTTAACATACAAAATGGAACCAAAATCGCAATTTAAATGAAAAAATAATTTAAAATACTATAATCCTACTCAGTCATCTCAAATAATCCTAACACCATAGAAAAAATGCAATATCAGCAAGTTTTCTTTTCAAAACTTGCAAATAAAGCTTTTAATCAACAGGCCTTAATGCGCTAGTCAAAGTAAAAACACATGCATATATAACATTTCTAATTTGGAAAAAATAAAGTCAAAGCAGCAGAATACACTATTCAAACACTGATACAGAAGGCTGAGGGAGAAAATAAAAATGAAAGTTATGTACTTAACCTTAACGATAGATCCATGTTGTCTGTTTTTCTTCCAGTTCAACTGTGGGTCGTTGGAGCCAACCTCTGAAACAATTAGGAAGATCCTGCTTCAGGGCTTTGGCTCCTCACACAGCAATAACTCCCTGTGCTCCACCTAATCACCTCAGGTCGAGTTTGACCTACTTTGAAATCCTAATTACTATCATAAGCAATTAATTACTATCATAAACAATAAAGTTAACTAGTATCAGCTTATTCACCTAGCAAGTCATCCTGTAGCAAATAGCAGGTACATTTTAAGCAAATGTAAGAGATGCCTACTTAATCCTAACCCTGTCCTCAGGAATGCAAATGACAACTTGGGGGGGGGGGGATGTCTGCTTTTGGTGAACTTGCTCTGTGGGAATGTCAGAGGGTTCCGAGTCAGACTGGGAGCTTATCAGATAAGCCTTCTGTGGTCTTTGTTCCATCTGTCCCTATCTAATGAATGATGGATAAAGCCAGATTTGGTGTGGACTTTGGGTGGCGGAGGGCTTGACAAAGGTATCTTATCTCTCAGAGTCAAGAGGTGACTCTGAAAAGCCTCAAAAGCCAATGACGCTAGTGGCGCTGAAGGGATCTCTCCAATAACTTTGGTAAAGACCCTTCAGAATTGAGGGGACTCAACTCCAAAGCAGATCTCAGAACCAAGCTATCAGATGGTCTTCTGTCTTGTAAAATGGGTGAGTGTAGCCTGGGTCTTACCAGTTCTGGTGAGAGTCAGAGCTCATCAGTGGGTGAATGGATTCAAGTAGCTGATGGATCTGATCACTGAGGAATCTTTGGATCTGGTCCAGGAATAAGAGCCAGATCTGGTGTTCTTTTCTTTTTTTTTTTTTTTTTGATTTGTCTGTATTCACTTTCTCCTTTTCTTTTGTTTTTTTTTTCCTTTGTTTTCAACTTTTCTGTCTCTTATAGGTTCATATGTAGGTACTAGGCTATCAGCCCAGGGGGCCTAAGTAAGGCTAGCCAACAAGGTTCCCTGGCTTACACCACCCAAGAAAGTTAATTTCCTGTGCCCCTGTCGAGCAAAGCCACAGAAGTGATTCCCGCGGTGTATTTCCTATTTCCCATCCACTCATCAAGATTTTTCTTGAAGAATGTTAATGAGGAACTTTGTTTAACATAGATGGATAGCTTGTTCCAGAGTATAGGAAGTCTCTGGGACAGGAATCTATCCCTCCAGCATGTCCTGTTTATTGTGGTGACAAGGTTTAAGTCCTCAGAGCATGTAGCTTGGAGGGATTGGGATTTCTTTAGGTGTAGCATGTCCAACAGCTCTGGATTTAACATAACTTTATATGTTAGGCAGAGATCTCCTCGGAGTAGGAGATATGCTACAGAGTAAAGCTGGAGTTTTTTGAGACGGACGGTGTAGGGCATCTGTTTGAGGCCAGTAATCCTCTTTGTGAGGTACTTCATTGGCCTTTCCAGCTGCTGCAGATGTCTTGTGAAGTACATTCCAAAAGGGACGTTGTACTCTATAATGGGTCTAATGAGTGCTGAGTAGAGGGGGACAATGACCTCTTTTTTCCTGGATGAGAACCCTTTTGTGATGAGGTGTGCCACATAGAAGGGTTTCCTGACTACTGTGGCGATGTGATTATCAAAGGAGAGACTACTGTCCACGTGGATCCCAAAGCCTCTTATCACACATTTGGCATTAAGTAGACTGCCGTTTATGTGGTAGTTCATGGGTACAGAGTTTTTACCAAAGGGGATGATAATGCACCTTTTGGCACTGAGCTTGAGGCCATGCCTCTGACACCAGGCATCTGTCTCAGTGAGGCCCTTCTGTAGGATGTCCACATCATTTGGGAACTCGACTATGGCTCCTAGTTTGCAGTCATCTTCGAACTTCATTAGCCAGAAGCCTTCTGTGTTAGCCTGTACTTCAGAGAAGTAGATACCAGAAAGGAGAGGTCCCAGGACTGAACTCTGTGGTACTCCACTTGTCACTGGTTTGAAGTCAGATTTGAAGTCTGCAACTTTTAGTGTGTGGTTTCTGTCGGTGGGCCAGTTGGCAACCCATCTTGTGACGTAGGGATTTATACCTAATTTAGTGCGTTTAGCTATAATTCCAGAATGGGAGATGGTGTTGAAAGCCTTGGCGAGATCAAGACTGACTGTGTGAACCACCTTACCCTCGTCTACGGCTTTGGTGACTCCCTCAAAGAAGTCAGTCAGGTTCAGAAGGCATGATATGCCTTTCACAAACACGAACTGGGCTTGCTTTTCTTTTCTTTGCTGGTTGGAGGGGCTGAAGCAGAGGAAGTAACATGGGGTTTCCAGGTGTTCTGCCTTCAGGCAGTAAACAGATTTCTGGTTAGGATCCTGTGAGGGCAGTTTGTGCCCACACTTGGTGCATTTTTTAAATTCCTGTGTCTCTGACATGTTGGACCCTAATTAACAATATGAAGCTATCAATTTAATATAAAAAACTGCACACAATATCAAAAATCTCAAACTGTACAGCAAACTACTTTAATTACTATTGATATAAATAAACAGCATGCTAAGAAAACTTCAGAACTGCAAAACACTATATTAATGAAACTGCTAAACACACTACTATAACTACTAAAATTACTAACTATCTTGCGGGTGAGGGAAGACTACCTAAGAAAAAACACTAAATTACTACTGTTCTACAGTGGAGGAGCAAGGAAAGGATATACTTTCTTTTGATGAAAAACAAAGTTCAACACAGCCCTCAAAGACGTGAATGAAAACTTCCATGGCAAATGAGATCTGGGATGATTAGGTGGAGCATAGGGAGTTATGGATAGGGAAGGGGCCACAGCCCTGAAAGCAAGATCTTCCTAAACTGTGCCAAGGTTGCAGCTCTTCAGAGCTGATGACCCACAGTTGAATCGGACGAAAATAGACAGCATTAGATCCCAAAATGAGTTTCGTATCTAAGCTCTGTAGCTGGAATTCCCAGAAGGAAAGGTGGAATTCAAGAGATCTTTCTCTGACTGTGCCACAGGAAAACTGAATGGGTCCTGTCTGTGAGTTAAAGGGCTATCCTGGTCTTGCCAGGATATTTGGCCGTTGTCACCCACAGACAGGTAGTGGGAGGAGTTCTGAGCTTTGACAGACTGCCGGGGGAGGGCAGAAAGGCACTTCTACCCATATGTCATTAAGGCAGTATGTTTGTTGAACGTCAAAAGTTATGTACTTACCATGATTTCTTTCATCCCAGTCCATCCAATATAATGTATGGGTCCTAGAGCCCTGCTTGGATCTGATATAGCCGATTTAGTATTACAGCCTAAAGCCTTTCCTAATCGTTTTACCTATAATGATCTGCTCCTCCATGACTAGCTCTGACTGAGTTTCACACCTTAAACTAAGTGCATCTGTACTGCCCTTAGTTAGGAAAAAAAGTCCTCCAGATCCTACAGATTAGCAGGGGAAGAAGGGCAGGATGTCATATTTGGCAGACTGGGATGAAAGGATCTATTGCTATGTTAAGTATATAATAATAAGTTATGTACTCACCATAACGTTCCATGTTTGTTGTCCTTAATCTCACCTTCATTCTTGCTGGTTGGGTTTGGAACTGAGCATCGATTCCAACTCGGCCTTTTACTAAAGCTCGAGAACTTCCACTGGCTCGAGGCTATACCCTATCCCATAATGCCTAGGGAAGATTACCCAGATCTTGTTTGCAGATTACTAACATATTAGAAATTTATATACCATAATGCAATGTTAATCATGCTTAGCCTATGTCTCATGAGGCAAGAATGGAAGCAGAGAACAAAAATTTCCTCTCAATCCTCCAGGAGTGAAGGTTGGGGGAAGGAGGGTGGGACGCAAGAATGAAGGCAAGATTATAGGCAACAAACATGGAATGTTATGGAACGTACATAACTTCTTAATGTTATGTTGTCTCGTCTTGCCTTCATTCTTGCTGGTTGGGACAGCATCCCCAGCACCTTCTTTCTTGGGTGGCTCAAGGGAATAAGCTCTTCAGAACAGTGGAACCAAAGGAAGCCGGGAGGCCATGTCTACTTTGTAATGAGTGATGAAGGTATGATGATTGACCCATGTGGCTGCAGCACAGATTGAGTCCATAGGTAGTCTGGCCTGAAAGGCGGTCAAAGCTGACATAGCTCTTGTTGAGTGGCCTCTAATCTTTCCTGGTAATTGCTTATGCTAAGACTTATATGCATAGGTAATAGTATCAGTAAGCCATTTCGACAAAGTAACTTTTGTAACTGGTGCACCTTTTTTGTTATCTGAGAAGGAGACGAATAGCTGGTCAGACTTTCTAAACTCCTTTGTTCTATGTAGAAACGTAACTGCCTGTGTACATCCAATTGGTGAAGATTATATTCTGCCTTGTTGCCATAGTTTGGAAAGAAGACAGGCAGGTCAATGGACTGATTGGTCTCAGAACATACTTTGGCAAGGAATGAAGGATTCATTCTAAGAGAAACTCTATCTTTGTGAAAAACTAAATAGGGAGGGAGTATGGATAGAGCTTGGCACTCTGAAACCCTCCTACCTGAAGTAATGGCTGTCAAAAAGACTGTCTTCCAGGTTAGAATTTTTTACATGGCAAGAGGAAGCTGGCTTGTATGGTGGGAGAATCAGAGTAGTCAGTACCAAATTGAAGTCCCAAGGAGGTGGTGGTTCCCTTATTGGAGGCCTTACTATAAATGTACCTCTCAGGAAGGCTTTGCACAATCTGTGAGACATTATTTTTGATCCCATGTGTCCTATGTGGTAGTTAGATATGGCAGCTAATTGTACTGGTATGGCACCTGCTGCTACACCTTTATTGAAAATTTCTGCTAAGAAATCTAAAATTGTATTTACCGGAGTTATGAAGAGGGTCTATGTGATTCTTGGAAGCCCAACAAGAAAACCTTTTCTTTGTTAGCATACATTTTTCTAGTTGTTGTCTTATGAGATGAAACCAGAATGTGTCGCACTTCAGGGGATATGTCTGGAAGCCTGGCTAAGATTGGAAGTGGAGCAGCTGTCATTTTGAGGGTTTAAATAGAGGGATGGAGCGTTCCTGACTGATGAGTCAGAATATCTGGTACCAGGTCCAGAATCCATGGCTCCTCTCGGAGATGGGGCCGTAAGTAAGGGAACCAGATCTGACGAGGCCAGTACGAAGCAATGAGAATTAACCTGCAACTCAATGATTATGCTTTCTATAGAACTTTGGGGATTAGTGGAAATGGGGGAAAGGCATAAAGAAGTCCTGGTGTCAATTGTGAACAAATGCATCCCTTGGTGACTCCCCAGGAGGGGGGATTAGGGCAAGGTAGCTGCCGCATTTGGTGTTCATGGATGTGGCAAAGAGGTCCCAGCAAGGCTGGTCCCACTTGCAAAAATTTTGGCTCGCAACTTCCTGTTTCAGGGACCACCCATGAGGCATCAGAATTGCTCTGCTTAATTTGTTCACTATCATGTTGGATTTCCCCAGAATATGATTTGCAATCAGAAAAGGTTAAGAGATTGTCCATTGCCATACTCTGAGCCCCTCAACATAGGGGGTAGGATCTGGTCTCACCTTGTTTGTTATTGTACCACACTACTGACATATTGTCTGTCTGTATTGCAATCGTACCTGGAGGAAGAGAGTCCTGGAATGCTTGCAATGCCAGAAGCACCACTCTCATCTCTAGGACATTGATGTGCAAATGGTACTCATGTTCCTGCCAAGTTCCTTGGACGGTCTTTCCAGATAATGCCCCCCCCCCACCCTATCTGGGAAGCATCCATGGCCACTATAGCTACTGGTTGAGGGAGAGTGAATGGCCTGTGTAGGCCCGTCTTACAGGACTCTGTGATGAAGATCTTGTGCGACATGGGTAACTCCTGCATGGACCACTGAGCAAAGAGTAGCCACTGTAGGACTGTCATATGTAGCTGTGCCAGAGGAGGTCTATATTAGAACACCGAATGTTCAGAATTTTGAGTGTTCTAATATCGACCCGTTTGCTGAAAATATCGAAGAAACAGAAAACCAAATTTTTTCCTAGGGAAAGAATTTGGTTGTCCGTTTCTGTTGCTTTGGTATTTTCAGCACTGTGGTGGAAAGTTACGGGTCAGGTTCAGGTAAGTGTACGATTTTGTGGACATGAGGGTTAGGGCGGGTTAGGTAAGTTAGGGTTAGGGCGCGGGTCAGGTAAGTGTGCGATTGTGTGGACGTGAGGGTTAGGGTGGGGTAGGTGAGTTAGGGTTAGGGCGCGGGTGAGGTGACTGTGTGATAGTGACAGACTTTAGGGTTAGGGTTTGGGTTAAGGTAAGTGGGTAGTTAGTGGTGTATGTATAGTTTAGTGTATGGTTAGGTGTAAGAGTTTAGATGTATGTGTGTGGATTGCTGTTTGTTTGGTGTGCTTGTGTTGTGTGTATGTGATTTGGAACAGCAAATTTTTTTCCCTAGGAAAAAATTTGCTGTTCTGAATGTTCAATGTTTTAAATTTTCGATTCATATGGTTCGATATTAGAACACTCAACATTTTGAATGTTTGGTGTTCTAATATAGACCCGACAGAGGTAATAGTGTTATAGCAGCCGCCATAGTAACTAATACTTTTAGAACAAACTTTGCCTATACTTTCTTCAAGAGCAAGATGGACACTTGATGGCGCAGTGCCTGTGCCCTGTCTTCTGGCAATTTTGCTACCATGTCTTTTGCGTTTAAGTCTGCTCCTATGAATGTAATATGCTGTGATGGCAACAAGACAGATTTTTTAAAATTTATGGCAATGCCCAGTCCCAAGCATAGATGGATGATAGTGTCTCTTGCTTTGGTTAGTAGATGCTTGGTGGTGGCCAGTCGTCCAAGTATGGAAACACCCAGAATCCTAGACACCTCAGGGGAGCCATGACTACTGCCATGTATTTGGTAAACACTCTGGGGACTGTAGTGAGGACAAAGGGCAGAGCTCTGAATTGGCAATGGCTGGCTCCCAGCTGAAAGCGTAGATATCTCTTAGATCACCTGTCCATTTTTATATGGTAGTACGCATCCTGAAGACTGATTGAGCACATCCAATTGTCTTGTCCCAGAAAAGGGAGTATTGACTGCAGTATCACTGTCCAGAACATTGCTTTTTTTATGGACTTGCTCAACCTGCTGAGATCCAAGATGGGTCTCCAGTCCCCTGTTTTCTTTGGAACTAAAAACAACCTTGAGTAAGTTCTGGATCCGATTTTGTCTGTGGTGACTTCTTGGATGACTCTTTTTCTTAGCAACCTTTGTACCTCTAGGGTTGCTTGATCCCTTTGACACTGTGGAATGTCTGAGACTGATCTTGTTTATGGGGGTGGGATGGTTGTATCCCCTAGATATTATCAACTGTACCCATTTGTCTTGAGTGATGTTCAGCCAGGCTTTTGGGTACAGTGATAGTCTGTCCTGACTGCCTCCAGAGGTGGGCAGACAGGCCTCATTTCAGGAGCTCTGGAAGGGTCTGCCAGAGAACGTATCTCTGTCACCCTGATTTTGCAGACCTCCTCTGCTGCGAGATAAGCGTCTTCCATTGTTATTTCCCCCTCTGCCCCTGGGGGAAATGTCACCATGTGCGTATGGGGAAGCTCTTTGGGATTTACAGAACCACATTTTCCTGCCCTTCTGGCCTTTGGGATAAGGCCTGGTAGGGACGGAAAAACATACTCTCACAGCAGACAGAGTTTTACCTTTTTATTCACACCTGGTCAGAATCTCTTTAACTTTTGGCCCGAAAAGGGATGAGCCGTCAACGGGGGTGTTTATGAAGGAAGACTTGAAGGGCTCAGCAAACTTGCAAAGGCACATTCAGGAATGCTTCCTCAGAGCTATTCCTGTGCCTGCTGCCCTATTCACTCCATCGACTGCATAAAAGATGAACTGCATAGAGGAGTTGACTACAGAATGTAAGGTAGTCAGCTGACATGTCACCTTGTCTGACACCCCCGCAGCTGTAGAACCTTGGAGGGAATCTCCTAGCTCCTTCAGGAGATCCCTCTGAAGTCTGGTAAAATAATTTAAGTAGTTCAGTGACCTGAGAGTAAAGGCCGCTGACGAGAACATACGCTTCCCATGTATGTCCTTCGTTCAAGATTCCTTATTCGGTGGATGGACAGATGAAGAAGTCTCAGCTAACTCCTTTTTGGTGGCCATTGCCACCACCATACCATCTACCAGGACACCTTTGGTCAAGAATTCCTTGTCACATGGGGCAGTTAAAAATTTGTTGGGCCTCCTCAGAACAGGTTCCACAGATTCTGGGGAGCCCCACGCCTTTTGACTGACTACACCAAGGAGCTGATCGAAAGGCGGAGACATCCAAGAGGTGGTGGGTCGAGATCCAAATGCCTCCAGGTATACGAACTTCCTCAGAAGGGGTAAGGGTCTTCCAGCCACCTCTCTGCTTCAGGATCTCTAGGATGTCTGAAAAGGAGTCATCCTCAGAGGGTGACCGTGGGGACCTTTCTGAAAACTCAAAATCTGTATCCGAAGTGACAGACTCCTCAGGGGAGTCTAGATGTTTCCTCTTACAAGTTCACTTCCGAGGGACCTCTCTAGAGGGTTTCTCTGGGGAGGTTTCAGAAGAGAGTGACTCACCCAATGGGGTGTCCTGAGGCATTGGTTCTCTACATCTGGGGGGGGGGGTGGAACAGAGGCAGACACCAGCTCTTTTGGGGGAAGAGTGCCTGGATCCAAGGATGGAGCCATCAGGGGTGGCAGCACACTACTCATCACCTTGAAGTTACCACAACCTGGGCCTGAGGGGGCCTCCAACTCTTAAGAGCCAGGAGACTTCCCCCATACCAAGGAGGTGGGCTCCAAGGCTGATGTAGGTGCTGAGCTCACCTGCGCAGATGTCCCTAGAGGTAGAATCGGATCCAACAAAGGTCTGATCTGACTCTCCTCCCCGGACACAATGGTGGAGCATCAGCTCCCAGACCCCTTGACAGACGATGGTACCAAAGAGGTCAAAGTAGAAGTCAGGGTCAAAAACCCAGGGGTGAGTCTCGGATCAGATGGTTCCACCACAAAGACATCCATGCACTCTGGCACCAAAACCACTTGGGTCGGAGGAGGAATAGAAGAAGGGGCAGTAGCAGATGTCAGTTCCCTTTCCTTATGGGCTGGACTTGAAAGGATCTTGGCCAGAGCCAGAGTCTGAAGCAACCGCTTGACCACCCACTCTATGTCATCATCTGACAGGTTCCTGGAGGATTGAGAGGACGGGGTCCAGGATTTCCCACTACCAGCCATCGACTGTAAAAGAGGTGACTGAGGAACTGAGGAGATGGGCTCCAAGGTTGGGGACTGGCTCCATCTATGGCTCCTAGTTGGTTCTGACAAAACTGGTGGAACTGAAGGAGTAGTCTTTTTGGGCCCGAAAGCCTTCAGTTTCCGACGTCATGTCCTTTGATATCTTTTTTGCTGACTCAGAAGCAGGAGCCGAAGAAGAAGCTCTTTTTGTTGATTTGTCAGACTTTGGGGACTGAGATGATTTGAAGGAGGTCTGGTTACCTTCTAATGCCTTAGCAAATGGACCTTTGAGCAATCCCCTAACTATAAATTTATTCTTACATTCCTGGAGGACCCTAGAGCTAAAGCCATGGCAAATGTAGCAGGAATCTTGAAGGTGTACCACACCTAAACAATAGACACAACTAGTGTGCCCGTCGGTTAAAGACATTTTTTGTGTACAGGCATCATACTTCTTGAAGCCTGACTATTTCACTTCTTTTCCTTCCTTGGACATAGTGGAAAAAACAACCAGAACAACAACACTGTCCAGGAAAAACTATATTAAAGATAATAACAATAATTCTACCAGTCGAACTACTAAACTTTTCAACTATTCAACTGTTAAGCACACAACAATGACAGGTAAATACAAAAAGCTACTCTACTTTTTTTTTTTTTTTTTTAACAGACATGCAGGGAGAAGGGGACTAGAGGAGAGGTCTCTAACTAAAAACGACGATCTCCTCTAGCTAGAGGAGATGTCTCTAAGTAAAATGACAAAACCTCTTAGAAGGGAAAGGAAGCAGAAAAAAGGCGAAGCCCTCTAATTTAAACGGGATAAAAACAAAGAAGAAAGATGAACCCTCTAACTTAAATGGGATCTTTAGGATAAATTAAAGCTTTAGAGACAGGATAGGAGAGTGTACGCCTAACAAACGTGACAGCCAGCCACAACAGAATGCAACAAGTGAAAACTTAGGAAATTAGCACAAACTAAAATCTAAATACACTTCAAATAACAAAGACAACAATTTTTAAGTCAAATATTATGAAATAACAGAATATTATGTGAAAAAAGTATTTCACTTAGCCTGAGCCTAGTGAGAAGCACCCGATCTAGGTTAGTGGCAAATGAGATCTGGATAACCTTTCCTAGGCATTATGGGATAGGGTATAGCCTCGAGCCAGTGGAAGCTCTTGAGCTTTAATAAAATGCTGAGTTGGAACTGATGCTCGGTTCCGAATCCAACCAGCAAGAATGAAGGTGAGATGGGACAACATAACATCTTTTGTTTCCTGTTCATGCAATCCATCCAATCTGACATATGGGTCAGAATACCCACCTATGTGATTCCTGGTTGGCCTCCTGTCTTGAGGCCACCTAGGAATCCCCAGCTATGTGATTCTTGGGTGGTCTTAGGACAGGAGACCTTTCAGGATGGAAGCCACAAAGGAAGCTCTGGATCTAGTAATACAGTGTAACTTGTAATCCTTGATAAAAGTGTGAATTGAAGACTATGTCACAGCTTGGTAAATGTCATCCAAGGATAGAGACCTGAAGATTGCTGTAGAAGTTGCAACAGCTCTAGTGGAGTGAGCACTGTGCTTGCAAAGTAAGGTTTTATTCTGAGATGGGTCGATGAAAGAAATGCAGTCAGATAATCATCTAGGCAAGCAGATGTTAGACACATTCTTTCTCAATTTGCTTTGTGCAAAAGATACAAAAAGTTGCTCATCCTTCCTAAAGGAAGCTGTTCTGTGGAGGTATAAATGGAGCTGTCTGAGTACATCCAGTGTATGCAAAATGTATTCTTGTTTGTTTTGGTAGTTCAGAATGAACACTGGAAGATTTATGGGCTGAGAAAAGTTGTGCTCAGTAGCTACTTCTGGAACAAAGGAAGGGGTGGTACTCAAGGTAATCCCATCTTTATGGAGCTCAATATACGGAGATACAGAAGATAATGCATGGAGTTCTGAAATCCTATTAGCTGATGTGACATACATCAAAAGGATAATTTTCCAAGATAAGAATTTCAATTCTGCAGAAGCTGCTGGCTCAAATGGAGATTTAGATAATGCTTCAAACACAAGGTTTAAATTCAATGGAGGAGATAGCTCTTTTATAGGAGGCCATAACTGAAAGGAACCTTTTATAAAAGCTTTACATAGTCTATTAGATACCAAAGAGGAGCCTGACACCAAACATGGAAGGAGGAGATGGCAGCCAACAGTACCCTGATGGTGGAGAAGCTAGACGATAAAGAAAACAAGGAGGGTAAGAAGAGTACTACATCTCCAGCTGAAGCTCAGATGGGTTCCATGTTCTGAAATTCTGCACATATGGTGAATATTTTCCATTTACTGTGATACACCCTATGTGTGGAAGATTTTTAAGAGGCTGAGAGCATGTGCACCAAATCTGTAGAAAGGGATATATCCTGTTCCATCAATGGAATTTTAGAAACCAAGTGGTTAGCTTCAGGTTGACAATGTCTGGGTGAGGTTCCCTGGATGGGTGAGTGATGAGATCTGGTATTAAATTTAACAGCCAATGAGACTACTGCAAGTAAGTTTTGGGGAGGAGAAACCATACCTGTCTGGGCCAATGAGGATGACTGAGGCCTTGCACTGAATAGCTTTCTGTATGAACTTAGTCATGAGAGGGATGGGTGATAGTTGTAATTTAACCCTGGAGGCCAAGGATAAGACAAAGCATCCCTTGAGTTCTGTCCTTGATGAGAGAGAAAGTACAGCTATGTAAGTTGAACTTACCATTGCAATAGATGTTTGAATGATCACTGCTGCAGTAGTCTTAGCTATATGGGTTATATCCTGACAAGGGTATAATAGCCAGCCAGCTTCCAAAGGTTCAGGGCAACTTCCAAGCACCAAAACTGTCAAGCAGCTCAATCTGAGCTGACTAAAAGACAAGTTTGGGCACAAAGCCCTTGAGGGATTTCCTGCCAGCAGAGAGTGGGAAGCTGTGCCCAGAAAGGACAATGCTAGAAACAACAAAAATTATATGCCCACACCCTGGCATAAAAAAAATGAGGGGGTTGGAGGGAGAGGTGTTCTTCACACTAATCACTGCTGCAGTAGCCTTAACTATATGGGTAGATTACCATAGCCAACTATATTTAGGAGGTGTAAGGAAAAGAGTCCAGGAGCCCCTGGAAAATGGTCCTAGCAAAGCTTGACTTGGACCTAGGGAAGGAACAAGCTTATAATGCTTTGTAAAAGTATGTACAAAGGACC
The DNA here is from genome assembly GCF_019279795.1 of Protopterus annectens. NCBI lineage: Eukaryota > Metazoa > Chordata > Ceratodontiformes > Protopteridae > Protopterus > Protopterus annectens. The sequence continues at coordinate 179,923,436 of NC_056733.1, forward strand.
AAGTAGCAGGTTCTAGAGTATTTCTAGAATCCAGCCCTTTCCAAAAAGTCATAGATGAAGTCAAGGCCCTGGTAAAGTGGGCCTTAACCCTGCCTGGAATAGTTTTTTTGATGGTGAGTATAACAAAAAGTAATAACCTTAAACAAACATTTAGAAATAGTTTGTTTTGACACAAGTTATCCCTTCTTAGCTTCAAAGGAAATGAACAATTGATCTGAAGATCTGAAATATTTGGTCCTGCCAGGATACTGCCTGAGTTGTTTGTAGACATTGAAGGTATGGAGTATCCTTTCTCCCTCATTTTTGGGGTTCAGAAAAGAAAATGGGGAGATGGATAGTTTGGCTTAAAGTAAACTCAGATACCACATTAGGCATAAAAAAGGATTAGTTCTCAAAGAAACTCTGTCTCTGTGGAAAATGAGATAGGGTTGACTGACCATAAGAGCTTGCAACTCAGCTACCCTTCTTGCAGAGGCCAGAGTAACCAGTAAAACTGTATTCCATGTTAAGAACCTAAGTCAGACAGATTAGCTGGTTCAACTAGAATAAGTGTTAGCTTCTCTAACACAAAATTAAGATCCCAAGGAGGGGCCACTAGTTTTCTAGTAGGCCTCTTATGCAGAACCCCTTTCAAGAACATTTTGACTTGGGACTGTATTGAAAGAGTAGTATCCATGGCTAGACATCTTGAAACAGCTGATAAATGAACCTTGATGGAGGAATTAGAAAGACCATAGGATAGTAACTCACAGAAATACTGTAAAACCAGACAACAACTAGCCCTGAATGGGTGATGATCATGTTGTTGGTACCAACTAGAAAACCTTTTTTCGTTTGCTAATATATGATTTTCTAGTAGCAAGTTTTCATACCTCTATTAGTACCTGCTGTACATCCTCAGAAAACAGGTGCCTTAAATGGAATTAAGACACTATCATCCAGGCAGTCAGTCGAAAATGACTGATGCTGGGCTGTGTCAGACATCTCTGGTCTTGTGTGAGTAGATCCAGTTTGTGAGGAAGCTTGTGGTAATTGCCCCTGGCCATTTCCAAAAGAAGGGAGAACCATGGCTGCCTGTGCCAGCAGGAAGTCACTACAACAATCTTGGGAGAAGTCCTTCTGAATCTTCAGAAGTACCCTGGATATTAGTGGAAAGGGTGGAAAAGCATGCAAGAACATTCCTTTCCAAAGAAAATAAAAGAAAAGGTATGTGTCTTCCAGGCCTTCTTGCATGGAGTCCTGAAAATAATTTTGCTAGTTGATTGTTCAGAGAAGAGGCAAAGAGGTCTACTTGAGAAATTTCCCACACATAGATCAAATCTTGGAAGACCCCTGATCTATTTTGATTCATGAGGGTCCTGCTCAGCTTGTCTTCCACACAATTTTGCTCTGACAGAATGTAGGATACATGTAGAGGGAGATTGTGCTGTGAGACTGTATCCCAAGCTAACATGGCTAGTCTTCAAATAGAGTATGACCTGGTTCCCTCTTGCTTGTTAGTGTACCACATGACTGTGGTATTGTTTGTAACCACTTGAAGAGGTCTTAGGAAGCAAAGATGGTTCAGAGAGTTGGGTGCATTGATCAGGGCAATCATCTTCTTAATATTTATGTGTTTGGATCTGTCCTTGGTGTCTCAAACCCCTGAACTTTTATCCCTGCTGAATCTGCTCCCCAAGTAAAGTCTTAAGTGTCTGTGATGACTGACTGGTTTGGAGCAGGGAGGGAGAAAGGCAGACCTGGATTCAAGGATATTTGTTCTCTACACCAAAAGATTTCTCTTTCAACAAACTCCAGCACTGGGATCTGAAAAGATAAGAGGTGTTGATGTTGAGTTCAAAGAGATTTCGGATAGTACTATATCTTTTTCATGTGTAGTCTTGCCAGAGTTATCATGAGAGTCATAGATGCAATGAGACACACCATCCTGAGGTATTCCCTCACAGTGACTGAAGTCTGAGAGGAAAACCTTAGACATAGATCTAAATAAAGATCTATTTTTTTCCTGTGGTAGAAAAGTTCTTTGAACTGAGATGGTTAGTTGACATTCCAGGTACACCATCCTGTGTGAGGGAGTGAAGAAAGATTTTAAATTTTCTCTTGGAATACTAGTTTGTGCAAGAGACCTCTTACCTGATAGAGATTCCTGGCACCTTGAAAATGGCTCTGCAAAGATAAGCAAATTGTATAAATATAGAAAAATGTGGATACTTTGTAGTCTACAATGGGCTATAATCAGAGATAAGCACTTTGTGAACAGTGCAGTGGATAGTCCAAAGGGTAAGGCAAGGAAGTGATAATGTGATCCAGAAAACAAAACATTATGAAACGTCTGAAATCTGGATGAATAGGGATTTGATGATAAACATCTTTTAAGTCTAGTGTTACCAGAAAACTTCAAAAAAAAAAGATGATGTAACAGATTGGGACGTGACAACATTCTGAATTTGGGCAGTATGACAAACAGGTTTGGGAAAGAAAGATCCAGAAAAGGTCTCCATGCATTTTCTTTCTTTGGCACTAGGAACATGCTTGAATAAAATCCGTTCCCCACCTGGGATGGAGGAACTGGTTCTATCACTATTTGTGGCAGCATGTAAAGAACAGGTGGAAACGTAAATCTGATCTGAATGATGAGGAATGACCCCCCCAGGAAAGCAGGAATTTCCTCCAACTCCCATCTGTAACTTTGATGAATGATTTTCAGAACCCATTTGTCTGAAACAATCTGTTATTAAAGAGAAAAACAGAGATTCTGACTTTCTGGAAGAGAAAAAGGGACAGGGTGTGATGAGGTCACAAAGTCTCTTGAATAGTCATTCAGACTTGTTGGACTGTCCTTGGTTTTGCGTTTTTTTTAGACTTCTTTTTGGAACCCCATTGCCATTTCTTCTTACATGCTTGTTGACCTGAATTCTGTTGAGGCTGTTAATTCTATTTTTACCAAAATTGGAAGAAGAGAAAGAAAATCCCTTGGACAATTTGGAAAAGGAGGGGTGAAAAATCTTAAGAGATTCCCTGGATCAGCTTGCCCCTTTCATCACATGTTTTGATTACCTCTGCAGCAGAGGAGCCACACACTAGATCTCTATCCAAGGAAGAATTTAAAATCTCATATTTTTACAACTTCTGGGAGGTTCTGAGAATGCAGACATGCAAACCGACTTAAAACAGTACCAGTTACCATAGCCCTAGAAGTCATACACACACTGCAAATGAGTAGTGGAAGTCACTAAGTTATTTAAAGCAGTTTTTTCTTCACAAGAAGAAACTGTAGATGAAACATTCCTTATACCTTCACAGTTTATCGTAACAAACATTTACAATTCAACTTTCTGAAAATCAAAGATGCAAGCATACACAGTTTTTTCCCCATTTTCCCACCTTTATTAGAAAGAGTAGGATTGGAATTAACTAAGTGCTTAGCAGCAGTGTAACCATCTGAGGCTATAGCTGCTGGGTCAGGTTTGGGAATAATGTATAAAAATTAAAAAAAACTGAAGACCTTTATACATCCTTTCTACCTTTTTAGGGGCAGCTGACTGTCTTTCAGAAAAATTGCAGGCAGTAAGACATACATCCTCTACAACAGACATGACAGGAGGAATTGATGTAGATTCTGGAAAATCCTTCTGTAACAACTCATAGTATTTTCTGAGGGACTGAGAAACCTCAGTGTTTTCCCACTGGAAACACTGGGACATTCTAGCAACAGTCTCAGAAAAAGATAAACCCCACAAGGACAATCAGAAACTGAGCTCACTGAGTCTGAATCAGAGATCTGAAAACATCCTGAATCTGCCCCTGCATCTTCAGATTTAGAATCCTGAATTTCTTCAGGAAAAGAAGAATCCCAATCCCTCATTCTTTTACCAGAAAGTACTACAAGGAATAGCCCGAATTAAAACTTGAGCCAGTCCCAGTAAACTACTACCCAAAGAAATTTAAGGAGGGGTAAATACATGCTTGGTTTTC